>NC_091126.1:109860757-109970757 GCF_040183065.1 Periplaneta americana | reverse complement strand
TACAGCTGAAGCAGGGAGATTAACTCGAATGACATCCTACTTAACCATAGAGGAAGTTTTGACAAAAATTAGAGGAAAAACTGCCAGCATTTTTGTCTCGTGTATGTTAAGCAAATTCAGGCACAACACTTCATAGAAGAAAAAGAGAACCTGAGTGAAGGAAAACTTCTGGTGCACATGGATTGCAAGACGAAATCCAATCTGCACACTGGAACTCAAACTCCTGCACACTTTGCACTACTATACTTTACTAAAGGGACACATTAGGAAAATTAAATTCAACCTCATATAGTGTTGTATCAAACTACAACATGAAAAATATGCAGTAGCTGCTTCCATTGAACCAGTGATAGAGGATTTTAAAAATACACAGAAAGACATGTTTTCTTTGCCCAGTGTTGAGTTTCAATCTGATGGTACTGGACAGCATTTTAAGCAAAAATTTTCACTTTCCTTTATGACTCCGAACAGTGTTCCTACTTCATGGAATTTTTCAGCAACATCACATTCGAGGGGTGCAAACTGGTGGTCTTGGCGGTATTGCTAAACATCGAGTACGAGAAGCAACCAAAGCAAGTAAGACCAACCCTCAGAATGTCTTTGATTTCTACATTTGTGCCAAAGAAATCTGCAAAAATATAAAATTTCAGTATATACCTGAAACAGATAATGCTGAAAAAAGAAGCACCTGGATCAGCTGTGTAGTAAAGTACAGGCTCGCTGTATGACGTCATATGACTAGCCGATGAGCCTAGACAATTCAATCTTCCTACACTTCCGCAGAGGCGTATTACCGATGTGCCAGAGAAGTTGCCTAGCAAGTACGGCGTTCATTCTGAAGAGTACATACCGATACGTACACTAACTCCAGTAGTGGCAGGAATGTGAACTGTTTGGAAACACGTACTGGGGTGAGTTTTTTTCTTACTGTTGGGATATGGGGAGAGGTTTAAAATGATTACTTACGTACAGTATTTGTTGACACTAACTTCGACTGTCAACACGGACAAGGAGCATTCGGAATGCTGCCGTATGCAACCGATGATAACAAATACCCTGCGTACGACTTGCCCAAGCAAAACACAGTTCGAAAGAGGATATGGTAGCACACAATCCATACAGACTGCCATCTGTTGCTACGACGTTCAAGTTATACCGTACACGTTCTCAAGTTCAGATTGAACGCCTTGATTAATAGGCAACTTCTCTGACATAAAAGCTAAAACTCGCTTCAAATCGCTGACTCAAAACAGTGACGTCATGACACATTTTGAAATGAACACCCAGTAGTATGTCATGTAGGTCACAATTAATGTTACGTTCTAAATCATTATGGTAATGTTTTCAGTTTGTTATGTGTACAATTACAACATACATTATCACTAAATATTTCAATATAGCCTATGTTACAAATTTCTGGTGTTAATAAAAAAGCTTATGGCAGAAAAAGGCTGTAAGATGTATAATGGAGATTAGGGTCATTCCACGAAAATGCGACTTTTTCACGAAAAATAAAAATCTCACGAATCTCTAGTTATATGTCATTTTTTTAGTTATGATCCGAATTTTTTTAATCTCTTAACACTCATTGTGTAACAACACGTATGTGGGAGAAAAAGCACCAAGAAGTCTGTGGTTTAAGAGCGCGAAATTATTTACTAGAAATCACATATTTGAATGCACATTTAAGGCAAATAAATCACTACTTCTGTATGTTAAATGCAATTAATAATGAAGTGCGGACCTTTGTTAATAATTACAATGCATAGAAACCGTAATACAATGATTATTTCGTGCTTGATTCCAATTATTACAAGGAAAGGTTGAGACTTCGTGTATCACGCTCAAATGGATATTTGTTTTTATTTCTTCAAAACCATTCAATTTTTTCATGTTTCATAAATGTAAAAGGGAGAAACATCATATAACAATCAACTTCTTTATGTACGTATTCTACAAGAAAAACACGTAACACAATGACTGTGACACACGAACAAAAATGTTATGTTCGTGTGTCACTAAAGTTTATCCTAAAATCCAGTTACAATTTTTGTTGTTATTGGAAGTCTTTATGTCTAAATATAATTAGTAGTGGAATTTCAAATACTTATTGTTGATTTAGATTATTGTGTGTGCGTGCACACGCACCTGTGCGTTTTTTTTTTTTTCAATGTACATAAACTGTAGGTTAAACACTCTTGAAAATATGTGTTCCATAACTGTTGTAAGGGGGAAAGGAACTGGCCACGCTATCCCATTATCTCGTGCCTAGGCCTAGTTGCCTCATAAGTGGTGCCTTCTTGGTATCACTTGTGAGGTTCACACCTGTCTTTGGACAGACTAAACAACAGCTGTTGTAAAAATATAGTGTGTAGGCCTAAAATTAGCATAAGACAATTTATGCCTAAAGTTCGTATAAAATATTATTTTTTTTAATTCCTTGAATTAAAAACTTACAAAAATTGGTTTATGTTAATTTATTTCATATAAAAAAAACAAAAAGGTAGCCACCATACTAGGCCGATGTATAAATAAATTGGTGTAATTATTTGCACATTAGGTAAATAGTACTACATGTCTGATATTAATTTAAAATCGTTTTATTTGATAACATTAATTAATTTACCCTAGGTATCATTTAGCAATTCTAAAAGTAGGGCCTTTTTAAATCTATATTAGTTTTTCTATTGATATAAATATTAATATATTTTGAACATTTTTTTATAGTATTTTAAGAATTTAAGTTGGGCTGATTACTTGGTTGGGTTTTTTTCCGAGGTTTTCTCCAACCATAAGGCGAATGTCAGGTAATCTATGGCGAATTCTCGGCCTCATCTCGCCAAATACCATTTCGCTATCACCAATCCCATTGACACTAAATAACCTAGTGGTTGATACAGTGTCGTTAAATGACCAAGTAAAAAAAAAGACGTCAAATATACAGGTGAAGTTACAAAATCTTGTGGTGGCGAAGAATTTAAAGTGTCTGTGATGTCCAAGGAAGGGAAGTACTACAAATGGCTGACGAATTGGTATATTCGTCACATGACATTACACAAGAAATATCACCACATATGGTTGTAAACAACCGTGGATATTTTAAATTTAAAAGTGTATTTTAGAGTAATCTAGTGTTGTTTTGTATAATAAGAACTGTAGGCATAATATATAAGTCTTCCACAAGAAGTGATGTACTGTCCGCGAAACTTATCTGGGCAGTTAAAAGAGAGGGGTGCGAGGAGCGAGAGGTAGCTTCTAGCGGTAGCGATGCAGGAGAGGGGAGGACAGTCTACGAGACAGGTAAAATACATTTGCTTGTTTACTGCTTAGTGTGATCGTAGAATTCGTTGTATGTACAGTAGTTTTGCGTTCATGCAATGGCTGGTAATAATACGAGATCCAACAAGGCTATACATAGTACTGTAAGGAGAGGGAGATAATAAGGTCAGTGGTTGCTTGTTGTGATCAAGAGGCGAAAGAGAAATGTTTAACAATAAACATTAATAAGGCGACCGAGAGAGCTGCCAGATATACAGGTGTCAGTCCGAGATCCCTACTAAGAATAAGGAAAGATTCGCAACAACATCCGATCGAGACTCTGAAATCGCTTGGAAAGAAGAGGTAGGTTAATACAATGGTATTAATGCTTATGTTTTATTTAACGACGTTCGCAACTGCCGAGGTTATATCAGCATCGCCGGTGTGTAACCTCGGACGTAGTAGGCCAGCGCTATACCAACTCCGCCAACCAGGCCGACTAAATGCCAACAAGACAAAGACCATGGTCATATGAAGAAAAATAAAAAAGGTAAACTTGCGAATTTTAAATGAAGCAGAAGAGCAAGTGGACAGCTTCAAATGCTTGGAGGTGTACTATAAGCAGTAACATGAGCTGCTGCCAAGAAATCAAAAGGATAATAGCAATGGCAAAGGAAGCTTTTAGTAGAAAAAGGAGCATCTTCTGCGGAACTATGAAAAAAGAACTAAGAAAGAGACTAGGGAAGTGCTTTGTATAGCTTGTAGCATTGTATGGGGACATGGTCATTAAGGCGAAGTGAAGGGAAGCGACTAGAAGCATTTGAAATGTAGATATGAATTTTTTTATTATTATTATGATTTATTTAACGACGCTCACAACTGCAGAGGTTTTATCAGCGTCGCCGGTGTGCGGGACTTTTATCCCGCATAAGTTCTTTTACATGCCAGTAAATCTACTGGCATGTTTCTGTCGCATTTAAACACACTTAAATGCCATCGACCTCGGCCGGGATCGAAGCCGCAACCTCGAGCATAGAAGGTCAGTGCTATACCAACTACGCTACCGAGGGCGACTGTGGTTATGAATAAGGATAGTGTGTGAAGTGGACGGAGTAAAAAACGAAGCTGTATTAGAAAGAATGGCTGAAGAAAAAAACTGTCTTCTGAAAGATGCACTGAAAGGAATGGTGAATGGGAGAAGAGTTCGGGGCAGAAGAAGATATCAGATGATAGACGACATTAAGATATATGGGTCATATAGGAAACAAACAGGAAGGCAGAAAATAGGAAAGACTGGAGAATGGTGAATTTACAGTGAAAGACCTGCCCTTGGGCAGAACACTATCAATGAATGTACACAGACGAAGAAGAATGCGATTTATTTATATTTTTGTGAATCCATACACTTTCACCTACCATATCCAATGGAGTGCATTGAAAATAAATACCGAATGATGTTTTTGTAACTGTACGTACAACTGCAGCAGCGACGGTCAGGGAGCCAGCAGTTGGCTACGGGGCAGCGAAAGACATAAACCCATTTATCAATAAGAACTCTCAAAAAAGATTACGCTGTTATCTGCTGTTATCCCTAAGGTAATTTAATCTTATAATCAACAAAATTGGATCAAATATTCATAAATAAATGTATATTAAACAAACCCAGACCCAGCTGCCTAGATAAGTTGCGCGAACAGTATTTATAGTGCATTTAAAACAATTAGTAACCAACATGACAGAAATGTTCGTGTGTCACAACATATTTGCAATATTTTGTTTCTTAATGGCACTTTTTTTTTTTTTTTTGAAGTTCGTCATTTAGCAGTTACATGTACTACACAAGTGTCTTAATTGTTTGGAAAATAACTGAATGCATTTATGTCATTGTCTTGAACAAGATATTGAAATCTGTGGAATACAAATTGGTTATGAGATATCAAATTTAATTATCTTATGTGTTTATAGGGTGCCAATGGGAGATTATAAGAAATTTACAACTAACTTAGATTCATTATTGAAAAGACTATAAACCACATACCGAATTTGTAATCTGTGGTGACATAAACATAGATTACCTATCAGAAAGCTCACGTAAAAGAAAATTAAACTCTCTTCTTAAAACATATAATCTTAGTCACACAGTAAGATTTCCAACCAGAATACAAGCTGGAAGTAGTACAGCCATTGATAATATATTTATAGATAAAAGTAGATTGAATTCCTATTCAACAGTACCATTAGACAATGGCCTGTCTGATCATAATGCACAAATTCTAAGTGTTTTCAATGTGAGTGAAAAATTCCAAAATGTTAATTTAATAATAATAAAAAAAAAAAGGATTATAAATGCTGAATCTCTTCATCACTTAAATACATGTCTACAAAATGAATCTTGGGAAAATGTATATAGTACCGATACCATTGATATTAATACTAAATTTAATGCATTTTTCACTACATTTACGAATTATTTCAATGAATGTTTTCCAGTCACGGTGGTGAAAAAATGTAAAAGTAAAAACATGTGGATAACTCAGGGAATTAAAATATCATGCATTACAAAAAGGAATCTATATTTAATGAGTAGGAATAATGATGATCCTCATGTTCTTTATTACTACAAGAATTACTGTAAAACTTTTGACAAAAGTTATAAAAGATGCAAAGAAAATGTATCTGAATGAAAAAATACAAAATTCAGATAATAAGATTAAAACTATTTGGGATATTATTAAAAATGAAACTAATCGATATTCAAAGAATGAAAATATTACTTGCATTAAAATCAATGATAGTAAAATAGATAACCCAAAATCAATTGCAAATCATTTTAACGACTTCTATATAAATATTATTCAGAACTTAAACATTCAAGATTGTGCAGAAGATGCTGCACTTGTTTACCTAACTGATGCATTTAATAATGAGTTTTTAGGTCCCAAATTTATTCCCACTACCGCAGCAGAAATCATGAATGTGATAAAACAACTAAAAACAAAAAATTCCTCTGGCTATGATGAAATTCCAAGTAAAGTTCTGAAAGCTTGTTCTGAAATAATATCCCCTCCGTTAAGCCATCTATGCAATTTGTCAATGCAATGTGGTATTTTTCCAGAAAGACTCAAATATTCAATAGTAAAACCAATATACAAAAAGGGAGATAAATGCACATTGCTAATTATAGACCCATATCATTATTAACAACATTCTCAAAAGTGTTTGAGAAAGTTATGTATAATAGATTATATCATTACCTGGAGTCCAACAATATATTAATTTTAGAACAGTTTGGATTTAGAAAACAAAAATCAACAGAGAATGCTGCTTTTAATTTGGTGGATGAAATACTAAATTCATTAAATTCGAAACTACATGTAGGTGGGATTTTTTGTGACTTGGCTAAAGCATTTGATTGTGTAGACCATAGTATATTAGTAAAAAAATTGAAGTTTTATGGTATTAAAGATGAGACATTGGGTTGGTTTACATCGTACTTATCAAATAGAAAACAAAAAGTAGAAATAAATGTACCAAATAGTCATAAACAGGGAAAGGATTTATATGTAAATACATATTTACTTATAAAGCTAATATAATTTAAATTTTGCATTATCTTTATGTTTCACAATGTGTAGGGTTGAAAAATCCTACTTTTATTTTCCATATTTTTCCATATTTTAGAGTTTAGTACATATTTTCGTTAATTTCCATATATTTTCCATATTTCATATAAAACAGTCCATATTATATTAGGTTTAACAATAAAACAAAACAAAATTCCATTAACTTTTAAAAATACATTTCAACAATAGAGATTTAAACACATGTTCAGTAATCCCTTTAACATCAGAGTTATTTGAAAATTAGCAGTCCTATCAACAATGGGAAAGTAAGGTACAAAACTGTATTAATTTAATTTAAAATTTTTAACAGACTTCAGTTGTGCAGCTCAACAGTTAAATGCCAGTCAGAGTACACATAGGTTCAGTTTTGTAAATCATACTATAAAGACGGTAAATATGCCAAAAGTACGTCATTCAGTCAATTTAAAATCAAAACTAACAAGTTACATTTCAGAATTTAAAGAAGATGGTTTATCAACTGACAATAAAATATTATTTTGTAATTTGTGTCAGTGTGCAGTATCATCTACACAAAAGTTCCTGGTGCAACAACACATTACAACTAGTAAACATCAGGCCAACAAACAACTAAATTCCAAGCAGAGACAATTGTTTTTAACACAACCAACAACATCGAATGTAAGATCTGAGTTTAACATCGACCTGTGCCGTTCTCTCATCTCTGCTGATATTCCTCTCTACAAACTAAAGAATAAGGTCTTCAGGGAATTCCTTGAAAAATATACTCAACATACAATCCCGGATGAGTCAACACTTAGGAAGACGTATGCTCCATCCATCTACGATGAGACAATACAGAAGATAAGAGATGAAATTAAAGATAGTTCAATTTGGGTTTCCATTGATGAGACTCCCGACAAAGAAGGTAGACTTGTTGGTAATGTAGTTATCGGTTTGTTAAGTGAACAATATTCTGAACGAATTCTTTTACATTGTGATGTTCTAGAAAAGTGCAATAACAAAACTATAGTTAAACTGTTCAACGAAGCTATGGGTATCCTGTGGCCAAAGGGTATTATGTACGATAATGTGTTATTCTTTATTAGCGATGCTGCCCCTTATATGGTCAAAGCTGGACAAGCATTATCTGTTGTATATCCTAAATTGACTCATTTTACTTGTGTGGCGCATGCATTTCATCGTGTGGCAGAAGTGGTCAGAGACAATTTCCCTAAAGTAGATTTGTTGATTTCATCAGTGAAAAAAGTATTTCTCAAAGCTCCCAGTAGAGTTAACGTGTTGAAAGAAATGTACCCTGAAATTCCATTGCCACCAAAGCCAATTTTAACTAGATGGGGTACATGGCTAGAAGCAGTTGAATATTATGCCGAACATATAGACTCTATTAACAATGTTCTCCTTGCATTGGACTCTGAAGATGCAGTCTCAATTGATACTGCGAAAACAGTTACCTGTGACATAAGTGTGAAGAATGACTTAGCTCACATTCAGCATACATTTTCATGCATCATAAAAACGCTCAAAAGTCTCCAAAATAGGCACCTTTCACTATCTGAAAGTTTTGAAATTATAAATAGTACTGTGGAACAACTGAATCGTGGTAGAGGTAAAGTTGCAGATGCAGTAAGAGCTAAGGTGGACACTGTACTTTCAAAAAACCCTGGATATGAAGAACTACAAAAGGTTGTTGCTGTGATGAGTGGTGAATCAACAGTGAAGATTAACTTGGACATTGTGAAATTGAATTATGTACCAGTTACTTCTTGTGACGTCGAACGCTCTTTTAGTCAGTATAAATCTATCCTCAGAGACAATAGAAGAAGATTCACTTTTCAGCACTTGAAAGAAATGTTTGTAACCTATTGTTATGGTAACAGACAATAAAAATTGTGTTTTGTTGAAACTACATTGGAAGATAAGGTACGTCCATTATATTTTTTGTTTAGTTTGATTAAAATGTACCAATATTTAACGTACATAGTCATTTTTTTATAATTTTAAGTCCATATTTAATTCCATATTTTGGTAAAAATCCATATTTAATTCCATATTTTGGTAAAAATAACTACATATATATTTACATATTTCATATATTTTTAGTCCATATAAATCCGTTCCCTGGTCATAAAGTTACTTATTCAGAATTTAGAAATATTAAACATGGTGTTCCGCAAGGATCAATTTTAGGTCCATTGTTTTTTCTAGTTTATATTAATGATTTAGCCTTGACCATAAACAATTTATCTCATGTAATTTTATTTGCAGATGATACAAGTGTAATTATTTCAAGCAAACAATACGATCATTTTATAAACACTTCTAATACAGTGCTGAATCTAATGAATGAATGGTTCCATGCAAATAAACTAGCACTTAATGTTGATAAAACCAGTGCAGTCAAATTTAGTACACACAATAGTGCTCAGGTTTCCTACAGTATTCGATTAAATGGAACTCATCTCAAAGAATCTATAAGCACAAATTTTCTTGGTTTACAATTGGATAATCACTTGAACTGGAAAACGCATAGAATGTATTACTCGTAAACTGAGCTCTGCCTGTTATGCATTAAGATCCTTATCTACTATTGGTGATATAAACTTACTTAAAATGTCATACTTTGCATATTTTCACTCTGTAATGAAGTATGGATTAATATTCTGGGGTAACTCGTCTGAAGCTAAACACGTTTTTGTTTTACAAAAGAAAGCTATAAGAATAATGGCCGGTGAGCATAAAAGGACATCATGTAAAAATATTTTCCGAAACTTAGAAATCTTGACTTTACCTTGTGAATACATTCTTTCCCTAATGATGCTGTATATTAAGAACCAAGATAAATTCAGTACTAATCAAGACATTCATCATTTTAATACAAGACATAAATCAGATCTTCATCTACCCTCTGTTAGTCTAAGCTGTTTTAAAAAAGGAGTTCGCTATTCTTGTATAACAGTCTTCAATGCACTGCCTAATTATCTTTAAGATTTGAAGAACCACGAGAAAAGGTTCAGAAAAGAATTAACCAAATTTCTACATACTCATACCTTCTACACAACTGATGAATTGTTTATGCTTGTGAATTGAATTATCCTACTTAAATGACATGTACAATTTTATATAGCTCAACTAAAATATGTTTTTATATTGACTTAATCTGATTACTATGCATTGTATATTTTTGTTCAGCATAACTGATGAATTGTATGTGCTGTAAATTGAATAGTATACTGTATAGGTCAACTGATGAATTGTTTAAGCTTATAAATTGAATTAATCTACTTCATATAAATTGTACAATTTTGTATAGCTTAACGAAAATAAGTTTGTAAATTGAACTAATTTGATTGTATATGTTTTTATAGTTTGGCTGATGAATTGTATATGCTTTTAAAATGATAACTTTGTGTTTGTAATTTGAAGTAGTTTGCATGATATGTATTATCAATTTCTGATATCACAACTGGTTGAATTGTTTATGCCTTAAATTTGATTAAATTACTTGCTTTGTATTATACATATAGCTCAACTGATGAATGATCATTTGCGTTTGTAAATTTAATAATCTGATTGGCTATGTATTGTATATCTGATTGGCTATGTATTGTATACTTTTAGTAGAGCCATCAATGTAGCTCAGTCGGCAGACTCACTGGGCTGCTGATCCGGAGCTGCATTCGGGCTTGGGTTGGATCCCCCTTTGGTCTTTGGTTTCTTCCGAGGTTTTCCACAGCCGTGGAACTGAAGCCGGATGGTCTATGGCGAGTCCTTGGCATCAACCCCTTTGATTTGATTACCTGGTTGGGTTTTTCCGAGGTTTCCCCAACCAAAAGGCAAATGCCGGGTAATATTTTGGCGAATCCTCGGACCTTCCCTCATCTCACTACATCTCGCCAAAATATTGTAAAAAATTGCACAAAATTGTAAAAATTGTAGAAAATTACTAAATTGTAAAACTATAAAAATTTGTAAAAATTGTAATCGTAATATTGTAAAATTTTGACTTGTTCCACAACTTAAAGCTTCATTGCTCATGTAAGATCTATGGAATAAAATGAATGAATGAATGAACAATAATATGAACATTTTCCATTTTGGTAATAAATCTAGTGGCAAGAAAATATCCGTGTGTCACACCATACAATATTTAATATTTTTTGCATTATTAATTATTCCTTTTCATTAAGAATTTTTGTTTATATTTAGGAATGCTTATGTTAAAAGACAGTAATGTCTTTTTCATGAATTACTAAATATTTAATTAAATATCCTGTGATGATCATAGTTAGGTACTTAAAAAATGTTACATGTGTCACTATGGAATGGCCACCGGCGTGGCTCAGTCGGTTAAGGTGCTTGCCTGCCGGTCTGAAGTTGCGCTCGGGCGCGGGTTCGATCCCCGCTTGGGCTGATTACCTGGTTGGGTTTTTCCGAGGTTTTCCCCAACCGTAAGGTGAATGCCAGGTAATATATGGCGAATCCTCGGCCCCATCTCGCCAAATACCATCTCGCTATCACCAATCTCATCGACGCTAAATAACCTCGTAGTTGATACAGCGTCGTTAAATAACCAACTAAAAAAAAAAAACTATGGAATGACCCATTAAGCAAACAGACTCCTGTAGGAGGTATTCTCCAGAGTTGAAAATAATGACTGTACCTTGTCTACATTTTTTACAGTTTGTTATTTGTTAGATAGAATTATAATACATTCAATTTGAGAGGTGATGAACATAAATATAACACTAGAGAAGGGAATCATATTGACTATAAATACACTAGATTAGTAAAAGTTCAAAATTGTTACAGAGTTGTTGGAATTAAGCTTTTTAATTTACCTCCCCTGAGTGTAGCATTCTGTAGTATTATTAAATTTAAAAGAGTATTGAAAAAGTAGCTTGTGACCAAAATATTTTATAATATTAATGAGTTTGAGTCCCGCGCCGTGGCGTTGTGGTCTAAGGCATCCCGCCTAGGACTCGCGTTACGGAATGCGCGCTGGTTCGAATCCTCCTGGGGGAAGAAATTTTCTCATGAAATTTCGGCCAGTGTATGGGACCGGTGCCCACCCAGCATCGTGATGCACTTGGGGAGCTACGATAGGTAGCGAAATCCGGTTGCGAATACCAGCTATAACGGCTGGGGGGATCATCGTGCTAACCACACGATACCTCCATCCTGGTTGGATGATCGTCCACCTCTGCTTCGGCATGTGGGCGTGAGGCCAGCAGCCGGCTGTTCGGTCTAGGCCCTTCAAGGGCTGTAGCGCCACGGATTATTATTATTATTATTATTATTAATGAGTTTGAAATGGATAGTAAATTAGATCTTATGTTCTAAGTATGAAGTTATTTTCTGTGGGTGTTTCCTTTTATGTTTGACTAAGCCTATTATAATATTTTGTTTAATGGCTGCTCTCTCTCTCTTAAATATCTCTTCTTTTCTTTTGTGGAATTTTTCCTGTCACGTAGGTCACAGTCAACATTTTATTAAGTTCATAAGAGTAACTTGAACTTGCAAGCAGTTTCACTGTTCAGGTATACACCTAGTACCCCAAGGACAAACATGGAATTAGCAGTTTTCCCCTAAATGCTTAGATTTAGATATAGGCCAGAAAAAATAAAAAATATTGAATATGTTGTCATTGTCATGTAGGTCACACATGGAATTAACCAAATATTATAGTCATTAACGTAATCTTTTTAGATCATTATTAAATATTCAAAATAAAATCTAAATGAATGTTAAGTTGTGTTTCTGAAAATGCATTGCATTACATTAGTACCAAATAAATGCCATAGCTCAGTCAGAATAACGTCGAAACTTCGATGTCAATGTCTCAGGTTCAAATCCTCGTCATCCCATTTCATTTTGTGTTACAGGATAGTATAATTATATGATTATGTCTTGTGACGAGAATATTGTAAGAAATGGAAATATAAAAATTAGACATTTATCCCTTGAAGAGGTGGAAAAATTCAAATACCTGGGAGCAACAGTAACAAATATAAATGATAGTTGAGAGGGAATTAAACACAGAATAAATAATATATGGGAAATGCCTGTTATTATTCGGTTCAGAAGCTTTTATCATCCAGTCTGCCGTCAAAAAATCTGAAAGTTAGAATTTATAAAACAGTTACATTACCGGTTGTTCTTTATGGTTGTGAAACTTGGACTCTCACTTTGAGAGAGGAACATAGGTTAAGGGTGTTTGGGAATAAGGTGCTTAGGAAAATATTTGGGGCTAAGAGGGATGAAGTTACAGGAGAATGGAGAAAGTTACACAATACAGAACTGCATGAATTGTATTCTTCACCTGACATAATTAGGAACATTAAATCCAGACGTTTGAGATAGGCAGGGTATGTAGCACATATGGGCGAATTCAAAAATGCATACAGTGTTAGTTGGGAGGCCGGAGGGAAAAAGACCTTTGGGAAGGCCGAGACGTAGATGAGTAGGTAATATTCAAATGGATTTGAGGGAGGTGGGATATGATGATAGAGACTGGATTAATCTTGCTCAGGACAGGGACAAATGGCGGGCTTATGTGAGGGTGGCATTAAACCTCCGGGTTCCTTAAAAGCCAGTAAGTAAGTACAGGAGAGTATAATGTGGTTCCTTAAAAGCCAGTAAGTACAGGAGAGTATAATGTAACCAGGTAACTTGCCTCGACAGGGATTCGAACCTGGACCACCTGGTTTCGCAGCCAGATGCGCTGTTACTCCACAGATGTGGATGCTAAAGAACGATAACAGAATATAAATAATTTGAATATTATTTTCATTGCTAACAAACGCTAACAAAATAAAAGTGATAACTTGAATAAGGCTGGAACTCACAACCTTCAAAACATTAAGTGAGCACTCTACCGCGCTGTTCTACGAGACGCAGATATGGAATGACTCCTGCTTAAACACTATATTTCCGAAACTGCTTCAAGTGTGCAACTAAAAGCGCAAGCATCGTGTAACATCACCATGATCTGAAGTGGATTTAGAATATATTCGCTGTTCATGAATGCGGTCACTTCTTCTTTTACAGCTTTACTTAAGTGCACATGATTTTTCCATTACTACTCACTGCCAAATTGACTTTCTCAGATTGTGTATTATACAATATAAATTCCTAACATATGTCATTTATATTTATAGCTGCATAAGATTTTCTGATGATATGGCATAGTTAGCAGAAAAGAGGATACTAAGGGGAATTAAATGACAGCTATGAGTAGTAGTAGGGCCTATAAGTGAAAATAAGACAAAGACATTCGGTGGTAAGAATAAACATGAGTATATAGTGTATACTGGACTTTTTTTTAGTAAATACTCTTATTAGTAAGAATAAAAACATTTGAGTACCTACTCAATTTTGATTACATACTCATAACATGGAAGCATAGTAGAATATACTCAAGCGTCCATTTTGTACAGAACATACACTCATGCTTGATAAGAATAAAAGCTAGTATATTCTCATATTTATAAGTTCGTTCTTATGTTATTCTGAGTATGGTTTGTAGCAGGCTCAATTCTGAGTATTTGTTGATTTGTGTTCAGTTTAAAGTTAAATTAAAAAGAAATGGAATAATTTATGAACGATGTAGTGCCTCATGAAAAAATATATAAAAAGATGTGAACTTCAGAAACCTTTAACGCTTCACAAAAGTGAATATGAAACTGGTTAAACACGTATTTGTTCTTCGTAAAAAACATAACCTATAAGAATATGAATGGCTATCAAATTATAATTTAGATTGTATTGTTAAATATAATTAACAATTACAGTTTATTTTGTAAAATTTGAATTGCAAAATGCAATTACTTGTAACTTTAAAATTATATATAACTGCTCCATAATAAAAAATACAATTAGCATAACTGGAATTCTAGAAATAGATTGTAATCTCTATCCAACATCCCGTAATGACGATTTCCCAGTAGTATTTTCTTGTTTCCTGCTTCATTAACGTCACTTATCTGATTCACTCTCTCTTTCATATTTATTTATTTATTTATTCACTTATTTAATTTATTTATTTTATTTATTTAGACTATTTAACTCTTTATTTATTTAATTTACTTATTTATTTCATTTATTTACTTAATTATTTAATTAATTTATTTAGTTACTTATATACCTATTTTATTTATTTATTTCATTTATTTACTTATTTAATTAATTTATTTATGTATCTATTTATTTAATAAATTAATTTATTTATTTAATTATTTAATTAATTCTATCTAATCTAATCTTGTCTGTCTGTCTGTCTGTCTGTCTGTCTGTCTGTCTGTCTGTCTGTCTGTCTGTCTGTCTGTCTGTCTGTCTATCTATCTATCTATCTATCTATCTATCTATCTATCTATCTATCTATCTATCTATCAATAGGTAAAATGAGTATATACTAACTTTTAAACGATCAAGTAGCCTGTAGAGATGAGTATATATTCGCGTTAGGTAGAATGTCTTTATTCTTACGAAAATGAGTATGTTCTAGTGGTTACGAGTATATAATCACAGAAAGTGCTCACATTCATAAGTACAGTACATATAAACCTTGAGAAAGTACTTAAGCTTTATATTCTTATTACCCATTGGTTATTGGAAGAAAAATAAAAAAGACTAATGTGCGAATTTGAAAAGAAGCAATAGACAAATGAACAGCTACAAATACTTGGGGTGTACTGTAAGTAGTAACATGAGTTGCTGTCAGAAAGTCAAAAGGAGAAAAGTATGACAAAGGAACATTTTAGTATAAAAGGAGTATCTTCTGCGGACATCTGGAAAAGAAGTAAGGAAGAGGCTAGTGAAGTGCTTTGTATGGAGTGTGACATTGTGTGCAGCAGAAACATAGATATTGCGAAGAAGTTAAAAGAAACGACTAGAAGCATTTTAAATGTGGATATGGAGACGAATGAAGCATGTGAAATGGACAGACAGAATAAGAAATGAAGCTGTGCTAGGAAGAGTAGGTGATGAAAGAATAATACTGAAACTGATCAGGAAGAAAAAAAGAAATTATCTGGGTCATTGGCTAAGAAGAAACTGCCTACTAAAGATGCACTGAAGGGAATGGTGAACAGAAGAAACGATCGAGGCAGAAGAATTCATCAGATGACAGACAGTATTAAGATAGCCTATATGAATTGTAGGCCTATATGGAGACTAAGAGGAAGGCAGAAAAGAGGGAAGATTGGAGAATGCTGGATTTGCAGTGAAGAACCTCATAATGGGCAGAAAACTGTGAATATTCACAACAGCCACGATAATAATCAATTCATGTGCGATTAACTTAATTTACTAGAGCATTACCACATTAAGGTCCAAATGTATTTACATCCTTGTTGTAGTCGAGTCATAAATATGTATCGCATACAAAAAAAAAATTGAGTTCCGACATCAATTTCACACCTAAAATACGGGTCGAAAGTAGTTGTGAAAGTGCTGGCCAGCAAAAAGGTGCAAGCAGACGGGATCGCTCGAGTGAGGTAGAAGAGGTAGGCAGCAGAGAGGGGCAGCACATGCGTCTCACTTCCGTGCGTTTCCTTACTGATTCATAGAGAAAAGACAAGTTTTCGTAAGGTCAAATCAGTGAGAGGTTAGGTTAGGTTCGGTTAAGCTTTTGGTATGCCTTAAAATAAATGGCACATTCTTAGACAACTGTGATAATGTGCAAGGCATAGCAAAATCCTAAAGTAACCTAACCTGTCAATGATTCGACTAAAGTGAGTAAGTAATCTCACCCTATACACTGCGATACGAGATGGCGGACGAGCGCAAGGCTACGTGAATAAAATTATGCATGTATGCATGGCAACCAACACCACACTACTCAGCAATGAGAGAAAGGCTGCTATCTTGTATTTCAAAAGCTAATATGGTGTAACTGTATGACATCAAGGACGTAGTTTATATATAACACCACAGCCGCATTGATACGATGCGTCGAATTCCGGAAACCTGTATGGCAAAGGAACTGTTGGCCAGACAAATTATTATCTGGGTTCGATCCCCGTATAAATGTAATTCCTTGGAACACATATGAGTATGAAAGAATTGCAAGAAAATCGTCAAGTTAGAATATATAATAATCCAATGACACGAAGTACGAGGGGTGTTCTGAAAGTAAGTTTCGTAATTTTTTTTATGTGAAGATGGTACAGCAGGTGAAACAAACATTAACCATAAGAAACTACACATGTTGCTGGTTCAATGACGGAATGGCGTCAGCGGAGGGGGAATGACGCATGCGCAGATCGCCGAGAAAGAGAGCGTAGCAGTTGAACAGCGTGCCCAAGGGTATTCGAGTAAAAATCACGATGAGAGACAGACGTGTGCTGACAACATGGTTGCCAATGGAAGTGCGTGCTGTTATCCGGTATGAATGGGCACGTGGGAGTAGAGTGTCCGTAATCCATGAACGCCTACAGACCGTGTATGGTGAAGAGGTCATGTCTCGTTAAATGGTTGGTCGCTGGCGTTGCATGTTCAGTGAAGGAAGGCAGAATGTGGAGGATGAAGGTCGAAGTGGGCGTCCCTCCACATCCACAAATGAAAACAACATTGCTAGAGTACAGGACGTGTTAGTGGACAGGCACATAATGGTATCAGAGGTGGCGTCCACATTGCATATTGGTTGTGCTCAGGCCCATCACATGCTCCATGATGTGTTGGGTTACAGAAAAGTCTCTGCAAGATGGGTGCCGAGAAACCTGACCCCAGATCACAAGAGTGCAAGAATGGGAATCACCCTTGATCACACGATGCGGTATGCACGAGAGGGAAATGAGTTCCTGTTCAGAGTCATCACAGGCGATGAGACATGGGTGCACCACTTTACCCCAGAAACCAAGGCCGCCTCAATGACGAGGAAGCATCCCACTTCACCAGTGACGAAAAAATTCAAAGTGACATCCTCCACAGGAAAGGTTATGGCCACAGTGTTCTGGGACGCAAAAGGTGTCATTCTTCTGGATTTCCTCCATGAAGGGACCATCAATGCGGCATGCTACTGCAACACCCTCACCAAACTCAGGTCCGCCATTCGACGAAAGAGACCAGGGTTCTTGAGTGAAGGTTTTATGCTTTTGGACGACAATGCAAGACCACACACAGCAAAGTTCACACAAGATCACATTCGCTGCTTCGAATGGGAGAGATTGGATCACCCAGAGATGCAAGGAATTGTCGCACAGCCTACTCCACCTCATCATTGTTTTGGAAGTGACGTCCCGAAAGTGCGGCTTTCAATGCAGGAAACAGGTGGAAGTCCGAGAGCTCTGAGTCCAGTCCCTCTCCTCTCAGTCTACTCTCTGCCCTCTTGAGTCCACTCTGTCCCCTCAGTCCACACTCTGTCTTCTCAGTCCACTCTATGTGTTCTCAGTCTAATCCGTGTCCTCTCAGTCCACTATTTGTCGCCTCAGTCCACTCTCTGTTCTCTCAGTCTACTCTCTATCCTCTCAGTCTACTCTTTGTCCATTCTCTGTCTTCTCTCAGTTCACTCTATATACTCTCTGTCCTGTCCTCTTATTCCACTCTCTGTCTTCTCAGTCCACTCTCTTTACTTTCAGTCCAATCTATGTCCTCGCAGACTTCTCTCTGTACTCTCATTCCACTGTCTGTACTCTCATTACACTCTCTGTTCTCTCAGTCAACTCTCTGCCCTCTCAGTCTAATATCTGTCCTGTCACCACACTCTCAGTCCTAGCAGTCCACTCTCTGTCCCATCAGTCCACTCTATGTACTCTCAGTCAACTCTGTATCCTCTCACTCGCCTCTCGCTTTCAGTCCACTCTGTCTTCTCAGTCCACTCTCTTTAGTTTCAGTCCACTCTGTCCTCTCAAACCACTCTCTGTACTCTCAGCCCACTCTCTGATCTCTCAGTCAACTCTCTGTCCTCTCAGTCTAATCTCTGTCCTACCACTCCCACTCTCTCTCCTCTGATTCAGTCTCTATCCTCTCGGTCCACTCTGTCCTCTCAGTCCACTCTATGTACTCATTATACTCTCTGTTTTCTCACTCTATCCTCTGTCCTCTCAGTCCACTCTATGTGCTCCAATCTCTGTCCTCTTAGTCCACTCTGATCTCTCAGTCAACTCTCTGTCTTCTCAGTCCTCTCTCTGTTTTTTGTCAGTCCACTCTCTTTACTTTCAGTTCACTCAATGTCTTCTCAGCCTACTCTCTGATCTCTCAGCCCACTCTCTGACCTTTCAATCTACTCTCTGCCTCCACAGACTAATCTCTGTCCTGTCACAACACTGTCTGTCCTACCAATCCACTCTCAGTTCTCTGAGTCCATCTCTGCCCTCTCAGTCCACTCTCTGTCTTCCAGTAAACTCTATGTACTACCATTCCACTCTATGTGCTCCCAGTCCAATCTCTGTCCTCTCAGTCCAAAATTTGTCGGCTCAATCCACTCTATGGAATCTCAATCTACTCCATGTCCTCTCAGTCCACTCTTTGTCTTCTCAGTCCACTCCATTTACCTTCAGTCCCTCTATGTCCTCTCAGACCGCTCTCTGTTCTCTCAGCCCACTCTCTGATCTCGCAGTCAACTCTCTGCCCTCTCAGTCTAATCTCTGTCATGTCACTACACTCTGTCCTACCTGTCCACTCTCTGCCCTCTTGAGCCCACTCTTAGTCCATTCTCAGATTTCTCAGTCCACTTTATGTGCTCTCAGTCCAATCTCTGTTCTCTCAGTCCACTGTTTGTCGCTCAGTCCACTCTCTGTCCTGTCAATCCACTCTCTGTCTTCTCAGTCCAATCTCTGTCCTCAGTTCACTATTTGCCGCCTCAGTCCACTCTATCTACTCTAAGTCTACTCTCTGTCCTCTCAGTCCATTCTGTCTTAGTCCACTCTCTTCACTTTCGGTCCACTCTATGCCCTCTCAGACAGCTCTCTGTCCTCTCAGCCCACTGTCTGATCTCTCTGCCCTCTCAGTCTAATCTCTGTCCTGTCACTACACTCTGCCCTCTCAGTCCAATCTCTGGCCTCTCAGTCCAGTCTCTGCCCTCTCAGTCCAGTGTCTGTCCTCTCAGTCAACTCTCTGTCTTCTGAGTCTACTCTATTTTCTCTCAGTCCAACCCCTTTCCTCTCTGTCCACTATTTGTCAGCTCAGTCCACTTTCTGTCCTCTCAGTCTACACTCAGTCCATTCTGTCCAGTTTCAGTTCACGCTATCCTTTCAGTCTACTCTCTGTTCTTTCAATCCAGTCAATTCAGTCCACTCTCTACTCTAAGTCCAGTCTCTGTGTTCTCTGACAAATCTGTTTTTATTTTAAGTCCACTGTCTGTAATCTGAGTCCAGTCTCTGTCCTGCAAGTCAAATCTCTGTATTCTCATTCCACTATGTTTACTCTCAGTCCACTTCCTGTCCTCTCAGACCATTCTCTGTAATCAGTTCACTCTCTGTACTCTCAGCCCAATCTCTGTCTTCTCAGTCCACTCTCTCTACTCTCAGTACACTCTATGTACATTCAGTTTACTCTGTCCCCTCAGTCCACTCTCTCTCTGCTCTCAATTCTCTCTGTTCCCTCAGTCCACTCTCTACTCTCTTTCCACTCAGTCCACTCTGTCCTCTCAGTTTCCTATGTCCTGTCAGTCCACTCTCTGTGCCCTCAGTACACTCTGTCCTCTCAGTCGAATCTGTTCTCTCAGTCAACTCTCTGAAGTCTCACTCCATTATGTGTACTCTCAGTCCAATCTCTGCCTGCCAGTCAAATCACTGTCCACTCAGTCCACTCTCTGTACTCTCAGTCCACTCTGTCCTGTCAGTTCACTCTCTGAACTCTTAGTTCACTCTCTGTCCTCTCAGTCTTCTCTCTGTCCTCTCACACTGGGTTCTGTGTGTTTCTCCGCATGGGACTTATGTTCACATATTCTGGAATTTTTTTAGCACTGTTAGAAGGGTGAAACTTGGGAAATAAATCCTGTGTTCAAATTATGGTCTATTAGTATTCTGATGGGAGAGATTGTAATATTAAACATTATGCAATTTCTTAGGCAATTCATGTGTCTGCACTACCTCTTATCAGTATACAAGGATTGAACTCAAAATATAATGTTCTGCCTGAGTTCAAACTTAGGCCTGTTACAATTTAGTCTATGAACGTTATATTTGCAAATAATGAACAATATTTTTATTTTTCTGCTCTTCCTTCATACACATACTATGTATTGACTTATAAGTGTACAAGATTCGAACTCCGGAAATAATGCTCTCATTGAGCTCAAACTATCGATTTTTACTTTGATATTCTTGTTATGTATGCTAATTTTTACATTTTCCCTGCGATTCCTTTGTAGGCCTACAGTTAATTATGTGGGCCCATTATAAATGTAAGGAACTCGAACTCTGCATATAATGCACTCACTGGGTTCAAAGTATTGAATTATACTTCGTGTCATTAGATCATTATATATTCTACTTTGACGATTTTCTTGCAATTTTGTCCTACTCATACGTGTTCCAAGGAATTACATTTATACGAGGATGGAACCCAGGAAATAATGTGTTTAGCTAACAGTTTCTTTGCCGTACGGGTTTTCCGGAGCTGGACGCATCGTATCAATGCGACTCTGATCTTCTATCTATAACTACTCCACGATTTCATACATTTGCTCTTTCTAGTGTTTTAAGATATAATTTTGAGGAATCCGTATACTGAAACTTTCCCCAACAGAGCATTCGAACATACAGGTAAGTATCAAACTACAATTCGTATTCGACATCTCGTAAAGTAACAAGTACCACATAGCCATTTAAGTTTTTTTTTTTTTTTACATACCTGCTTTTTGGTGTGTTTACAACGCAACATCTCAAAAGCTGGTTCTGGCGACTGTGTAAAAGCCATTACTAATAATTTGGTCAATCAGTTAAAACTACAATCACACACAAACTTTACTGTTAAGTGTAAAATACGGTATTAATACGTATTTAAATCTATTTCAAATATCTTCGTTCACAAACCTAACATTTCTCTAGCACAGATCACAAGGACTCGACCAATGTCCCCAACGCTTGATAATGAAATTACCCATCCTAGATCATTAAATTACCCGAATTCGCTAAAAATATTCTCTGTTTCAAATATAATTACAGCGACCAAACATATGTGGACCAAAGAGTTTGTAATATACAGGGAAAGGATTTATATGTAAATACATATTTACTTATAAAGCTAATATAATTTATATTTTGCATTATCTTTATGTTTCACAATGTGTAGGGTTGAAAAATCCTACTTTTATTTTCCATATTTTTCCATATTTTAGAGTTTAGTACATATTTTCGTTAATTTCCATATATTTTCCATATTTCATATAAAACAGTCCATATTATATTAGGTTTAACAATAAAACAAAACAAAATTCCATTAACTTTTAAAAATACATTTCAACAATAGAGATTTAAACACATGTTCAGTAATCCCTTTAACATCAGAGTTATTTGAAAATTAGCAGTCCTATCAACAATGGGAAAGTAAGTTACAAAACTGTATTAATTTAATTTAAAATTTTTAACAGACTTCAGTTGTGCAGCTCAACAGTTAAATGCCAGTCAGAGTACACATAGGTTCAGTTTTGTAAATCATACTATAAAGACGGTAAATATGCCAAAAGTACGTCATTCAGTCAATTTAAAATCAAAACTAACAAGTTACATTTCAGAATTTAAAGAAGATGGTTTATCAACTGACAATAAAATATTATTTTGTAATTTGTGTCAGTGTGCAGTATCATCTACACAAAAGTTCCTGGTGCAACAACACATTACAACTAGTAAACATCAGGCCAACAAACAACTAAATTCCAAGCAGAGACAATTGTTTTTAACACAACCAACAACATCGAATGTAAGATCTGAGTTTAACATCGACCTGTGCCGTTCTCTCATCTCTGCTGATATTCCTCTCTACAAACTAAAGAATAAGGTCTTCAGGGAATTCCTTGAAAAATATACTCAACATACAATCCCGGATGAGTCAACACTTAGGAAGACGTATGCTCCATCCATCTACGATGAGACAATACAGAAGATAAGAGATGAAATTAAAGATAGTTCAATTTGGGTTTCCATTGATGAGACTCCCGACAAAGAAGGTAGACTTGTTGGTAATGTAGTTATCGGTTTGTTAAGTGAACAATATTCTGAACGAATTCTTTTACATTGTGATGTTCTAGAAAAGTGCAATAACAAAACTATAGTTAAACTGTTCAACGAAGCTATGGGTATCCTGTGGCCAAAGGGTATTATGTACGATAATGTGTTATTCTTTATTAGCGATGCTGCCCCTTATATGGTCAAAGCTGGACAAGCATTATCTGTTGTATATCCTAAATTGACTCATTTTACTTGTGTGGCGCATGCATTTCATCGTGTGGCAGAAGTGGTCAGAGACAATTTCCCTAAAGTAGATTTGTTGATTTCATCAGTGAAAAAAGTATTTCTCAAAGCTCCCAGTAGAGTTAACGTGTTGAAAGAAATGTACCCTGAAATTCCATTGCCACCAAAGCCAATTTTAACTAGATGGGGTACATGGCTAGAAGCAGTTGAATATTATGCCGAACATATAGACTCTATTAACAATGTTCTCCTTGCATTGGACTCTGAAGATGCAGTCTCAATTGATACTGCGAAAACAGTTACCTGTGACATAAGTGTGAAGAATGACTTAGCTCACATTCAGCATACATTTTCATGCATCATAAAAACGCTCAAAAGTCTCCAAAATAGGCACCTTTCACTATCTGAAAGTTTTGAAATTATAAATAGTACTGTGGAACAACTGAATCGTGGTAGAGGTAAAGTTGCAGATGCAGTAAGAGCTAAGGTGGACACTGTACTTTCAAAAAACCCTGGATATGAAGAACTACAAAAGGTTGTTGCTGTGATGAGTGGTGAATCAACAGTGAAGATTAACTTGGACTTATCCCCAGCAGACATTGTGAAATTGAATTATGTACCAGTTACTTCTTGTGACGTCGAACGCTCTTTTAGTCAGTATAAATCTATCCTCAGAGACAATAGAAGAAGATTCACTTTTCAGCACTTGAAAGAAATGTTTGTAACCTATTGTTATGGTAACAGACAATAAAAATTGTGTTTTGTTGAAACTACATTGGAAGATAAGGTACGTCCATTATATTTTTTGTTTAGTTTGATTAAAATGTACCAATATTTAACGTACATAGTCATTTTTTTATAATTTTAAGTCCATATTTAATTCCATATTTTGGTAAAAATCCATATTTAATTCCATATTTTGGTAAAAATAACTACATATATATTTACATATTTCATATATTTTTAGTCCATATAAATCCGTTCCCTGGTAATATATAACTAGAGACACCAACGGCGCTAGTTCGCGTAAAAAATTGAACCGCTGTTCGGCCGCCATTAAAGGGAGTTGATGCTTCGCCGGGAGTGCGAGCAGTTCAAGCTTATTGAGGAGTACGAATAAATATAAGTACACTTGAAGGGAAATAATAAGAAAATTGTGAAATACTGCGCCGCAAATAATTGTTCGAACATAGCTATTATTGTAGGATGCTCAGGAAAGCATGCATATATTAATATTTGAAAGAATGTTCCAAATGCAGTTCCTCCTTTGAATGTGTTTGCAGAATGTCGGAATATTTCTTGGATAAAGTTTTTCCAGAAACAAATTAATCAGGTTTACAAGGTTGGTTTCAACAATGTCTGTAACGGTTAGGTGCCATCATATTACAGTGGATTATAATAGCAGAGTGCATAAGAAAATCCCCAGACTATATCTGTCTAAAACTGTTTTGTTTCACAATAAATGAATTAATAATGTAATTTCCGTATTGTACAGTATGTACTTCTAGTTTTTGATTGTATTAAATGCAAAGAAATTAGTGAAAATATAGCTGATGGCCTAGTTACGCCTATTATTACCACTACTACTAGGTCTACTATGACTACTATTACTTGGCCTACTATTACCACTACTACTAGGTCTATTATTACCACTACTACTAACTAGGTCTCACTACTACTAGGCCTACTAATACCACCAAAACTAGACCTATTATTACCACTACTTCTAGGCCTACCATTACCACAAACACTAGGCCTACTATTACCACTAATACTAGGCCTACCATTACCACTACTACTAGGTCTACTATTACCACTACTAGGCCTACTATTGCCATTACTACTAGGCCTACTATTGCCACAAAAACTAGACCTACTATTACCACAAAAACTAGACCTACTATTACCACAAAAACTAGACCTACTACTACTGCACCTACTATTACCATTACTACTAGGCCTACTATTACCACTACTACTAGGCCTACTATTACCACCACTCATAGGCCTATTATTACCACTACTACTAGGCCTACTATTACCACTAGTACTAGGCCTACTATTACCACTACTACTAGGCCTATTATTACCACTACTACTAGGTCTACCATTACCACAAAAACTAGGCCTAATATTACCACTACTACTAGGCCTACTATTACCACTACTCCTAGGCCTACTATTATCGCTACTAATTGTATTAAAAAGTCTGTACTGACCTCTAACTTGGTGGTCATCAACTACACAATGAATAGATTGTTTTATCATAAAATTTATTCTCATTATATTTTAAAACTGTTTCCAGAATTTTTATGATCTCATATTGCCATGCACCACTAAATATTCTCTAAGCACCATATACCTTCCTCTTCCTTTGCATGAAAGGACTGAAATATAGATCATTTGAAATATTACAGTAAATATCCATTATTATGTCCTTAAAACAATACTAGTAATACTGAAATTTAATGCTGACATTGCCATTATTCACTATTTCACATACTTATCCCAAGTGTATATGGTTATTTTATTTATTTTTTAGAATATCGCCAAAGATGAACCATTATAATACTTTAATAAATATAGCGCTCCTCTGCCATTCATGTTTATTTCATCACGACTCATCCTTTGTAAAAGATGTTTAAAACAGTGTCTATCACCAGGCTACATCAATGTATTGTGGTACTGTTTTCGAATTTTGCGCCCCAAACACTCCCTTTAATGGCGGATGCTAGCCGATTCAATTTGTGACATTTTTCTTGCCTGCCACTCACGGGTATGTGTTTCTAGTAAGTATTACAAACTCTTTGATGTGGACCAACGAGATCGCACAGTTCTCCAGAACAAGTTCCTGCGTACTGCAACAAATGCCCCCTGGTTGTAAGAAATCAACAACTGCATCAAGAATTGGGAATTCTTCCACTAGAACAGTACATCCATTCATGTCAAAATCTTTCTTCAACAAACTTCCTGGTGTTCCTGGAGCTGTGACATATAACCACAGTCTACTATATACCAGGGGGGTTTAACTCAAATGATAGATGTTGGATGCTCATAGATGTTCCATAGTTTGCCGCATGTGGTCAGGACAGCGCTGGCTGTATTTCGATCACAGAGTTTGTAAAATTAGCAGTACAAAACTCTTTGGTTTCGAAAGTTCTTTGCCAATATGACAGTTTTAAACAGATATTATTAATATCCATTATTTACAGAATGTGTCAGTTTTATAATATTTGGATTATTATTACTATTACTATATAGTTATTTTGCATTTTCGTTCGAGGACAAAGTAGCCATATTAGTGTACTGTGTATGACCTATTAACCTCATTTGTTCAGTTGATCAATTGTTGGATGTTGGCATTCCTATTCTGTTTAAATCTTGTATAAATTATGGAATGGACGAACATGGCTGCTTAAGGAAGAAATTTGAACAGATCGAGTTAATTGAGAAGTTACTAGTGCTTTCCTGCAACAAGAAATAATTCGCAACGTTAAAGGTAAGAAAGAAATATGTTTGAGATTACATCTACACGGTTCAACTTTTCTTTCAACTTCACACATTCAAGCAATGCCTGCAAGATTGGTATTTAATAATAACGGAAGTGCACACAATGTGCAGGATAATATATTATTTTAGCTTTCGCTGCTGCAGAACTTGGTCAGTGAAACTATAATCGGTGTTTACACTCCATCACATGGTATTTTAATATTAATATGGCGTACCTTGTAGATAGAAAATCTTAATGTATCTTAATTCAACATGCGCTTTAAACTTGATTCTTTCAATATTCTTCCCAGACTGCTTGCGTACGAGCATGAAAAACTGAACCGTGTAGATGCAGCTTAACTGCACTGTCATGTTTTCTAATTAAAACTGAATTCTTCCATCATATCTTAAACGTTTATTAAACTGAGATCTTTAATTGTTTTCAGGGATAAACTTCAGAACGCGATTACCTTCCTTCTACCACTACCACATGATGAAATGATTTCTGTGTATTAGGCCTAACTACAATTACGCCAAGAGCTTTAAAGGTAAGCTAACAGAGGTAATATACACTTTGGGTATGAACGAACATCTTATTTTTGTATATAGCTAAGTTAAGTTGGTCAGACATCTTAAAATTCGTGGGACAGAATCTGATATGACTAAATATGTTGTTCTCGGTGTAATTCTTTACAGTTGCGTTACCAAAGGATGTCGGGGGGTACCTTAGCTTGGTAACGCAATAGTAAAGAAGTGTTGTTCCCGAAAAGCTATATTTTAGAAATTTGACTTTACAGTTAACAGTAGTACCTTTACTGGAATAATTTTGATAAAATAAAAAGAGTTAAATTGCCGGAGATATTTATTATTTTTATAGACTCGTGGATAGAATTCTTCCAGGAATATTTCACAAACGTTGATTATACTGCAATCCTTCAATTGTTCTATGAAATGTAGTGTTATTAATGCATTATATGATACTAGGCTACTGCTGGTTTGTTTCAGTTAATAGAAAGACAAATGGCGGAGTTTTACACTGTGAATGTGCTGCAGTGTACTGTCAGAAATGGGTTAGTAATGAGAAGACCTGGTTATTCCTGTTTCCTGCGCCAAGTAATGCAGCACAGCTTAAAAGGTAAGCAATGGCATTGGCATAAGCTCAATGCAAAGATATCCTTATATATCATCAGTAAATAGTCAGGGTTGGTAAACTGTAGTGATTTTTTAATTTAAGTGAGAATTATTTGTCAAATTCATATTTGTTTATTAAAATGAGTTTTTGCCTTCTTTTGTAATTCATTTAAACTTAATTTGTGCATTAGTTCCTACATAATTGTGTAATTTGTTAATATGTTATTTTAAGTAATTAACAACATCTCTTCAAAAATAATTTACTATGTTTACACATAGGCCTCATTATTAATACATGAAGAGTTACAGCACTAATAACCTGCACTTAATGATAATAATAATTAGCTTAGACTTAGGCAAGATATTATGCTCAGTTTGTTATTCATTAGAAAAGAATTCAACTATTTAGGGAGATTAATATTTACAAATAAATTTATCAGAAGAGCTTAGCACTGTGTGTTTTCAGAATAAATACGTAGTCCATTTGGCATTGTGCAACTTTTAATTTGAATATTGTTATGAGCTACAACTATTCATTTCAATCCTCAGCATCATACTGTGCTTTAATTAGGTGGTGATTCCGAAAGTAGGAAAGTAGGCTCTACTTGACTACCTGTACCATGTGTTCTGTTGCTCCTTAATTAGGAGTTGGGAAAAGACATATGAGAAGCAAACATTCAAAACCTGTCCATTTCTTCAGAAAATGCTAGAATTATATGTCTGTAATAAACAAAGATTTTTCTGTGGTGAAATTTTATATGAATTCATAGGAAGAAAAATATATTTCACCATAGAAAATATTTCGTTCATTGCAGAGATGCAAGTTTGCTACTCGTATATATTGCTAATAGTTTTAAGAAGCAGCAGAACAGTCATATGTAAAAACGTTTATATATTTTTTTTTCAGGAAGTTAATTTCTCATCTTAATCATGTTAGGTGCATATAATTTTAATCTGTGATTTAAGTAGTAACAATTATTTGATGTAAATAAAATGAAAATTATTTTATTTACATCATGATTAAATCATTAATTTAAATTAATACCAACCCTGGTTTGTGTATTTTTTTTTTTTAAGAAAATAATAGAATTTTGATTGTAACAGGTACCACATGTGGGCAGCTGTGGCAGAAAATCCTCATCCTTACAGAAGGGCCTATATATGTGCAAGCCATTTTCGCAGTAATCAGTATAACGGTGACTTCAGATATAACTTACTAAGAGGGGCCATTCCATCAAGGGATGCTTGGTATCCCACTCAAGAACTACGACCCACTTCATCACCAGCCTACTTACATTAACCTTTTTCACCACCTAACATAATTGCTTCATTCATTGTCTTTATCTTTTAACAAAATTGTGTTTAATTTTGTTGACAAGTGTATGGTAGTGGACTTCATTCATCATTATTATTATTGTTATTATTATTATTATTATTATTATTATTAAAGGTAAAAGGTAAAGGTATCCCCGTAACATGCCAAGAAGGCATTTGGGGGGCATGGAGGTAGAGCCCCATGCTTTCCATGACCTCGGTACTAGAATGAATTATTATTATTATTATTATTATCATTGTTATCTCATTTCGTTTAATGTGTTGATTTCTTCAGTTAATTGAAGGAAAATAAGGGGAATTCATTCATTCATCTGAAAAAAAAAAAGTAGAGTACTTGACTTCTACATTATGAGCAATATAATTTTTGTAATATATAGGGCAATGATAAATCTAACGATCTTTAAGACCCTAAGTTAACATTACATAGTAATATAAATACAAATAATAATTACTAGTACATTGAGCATTTCAGTTGTGTCATCTATAGGGCATAGGAGGGAGTCCAGTGGCAGCGATACGAATCTGCAGCTTCTGCAACTGGTGAGATTTGGGTGCATTATTTAGAATTTTTAGAGAGTAAATATGTTGTTGTTTTCTAATGTCAGGCGTTTGACAATAAAGTCATTTGACCTCTTGCACTCCAATATTTTTCAAAGATATTATCATGACCAGAGTAAATATGTTGATGTTTTCTAATGCCAGGCATTTGACAATAAAGTCATTTGACCTCTTGCACTCCAGTATTTTTCAAAATTATTGTCATGGTCAGCCACTGAAGCACAGATTTTGAGGTGTTCCGAATCCATTTCTTGGTTTGAGTAGCACAATGGACAGTTAGGAGACTGATATATTCCAATTCTATGCAGCAAAATAGTCCCCCAATCGGATTTCTGGGCGGGACTACTTTAATGGTACAGAAGCAACTAAATTTTTTATAATGGAATGCTTGTCGTACAACATCAGCTAAGAAGAGAGTAAATATGGTACAATATTTTGTCTCTTCTCACTTTATAGATCTCTTGGATGTGGAACAACAAGTTTTGACGGAGAAATCATTGTAATAAGTAAAAGTCTCAGGAATCTTCTATGCCACATCAATAAATTTAAGAATGCAGTTATATTGTCAGACTCCAAAGCAGCTATTCTATCAATAGTCTCTAAATACATACTTTCATCTCAAACAGCAGAAATAACTAAAATGCTCTCTCAATTAATATCACTCAATAAAAGAATTGTATTCCAGTGGATACCATCCCATTGTGGAATCCTGGGAAACGAGAATGCTGATGCTTTAGCAAAGAAGGGCAGCACTGCTACTTACAGACCTGTTACTAAATCTACGTATTACTCTGTGAAAAGATTTATTAAATCTACATACTTAGACTTCAACAAACAAAATTTGATAACACAAATCTCAAGGGAAAAAATGGAACACTGCATCATAATCCACTGTTAATTCCCGATTTACCACTAAAATCGTCTGTAGCTGCATTTAGATTGGCAACAGGCCATGACTGTCTGGCCAAACGAACACCTCCATAGAATTGGAATATATCAGTCCCCTAACTACCCACTGTGCAACTCAAACCAAGAAATGGATTCGGAACACCTCAAAATCTGTGCTTCAGTGGCTGGCCATGATAATATCTTCGAAAAATATTGGAGTGCAAGAGGTCAAATGACTTTGTCAAACCCCTGGCATTAGAATACAACAACAACATATTTTGAGCAATGGGGCCACAATCAAATCAAACACTCAGTATCAAAGCTCAAAATTAGGAAATGTTGCGAAGTATAGACTTATCTCTAATAAATTGTATTGCACTTTTTCTAATATGTTCAGTGTTTTGAATCAACTATACATCAGAGAATGAAAAATAATTTTTTTACTTGTATTTCTTAATGGTGTTTTTATTAAAAGTCTAAGTTAATTTTATGTGTGTTGTAGACAAATAGTTTTCTTTGTATTCTTTATCAGTGGTGATTATTGATTACTTAGATTTTTAATATCCACATATTAAACTAATGGCAGTTACTTTTAAAAATAGATGTTCAGCTCTGACGGTGTAAAACAAATAAAGTGGTGTTTTATAAATGTTTATGAACGTGCGTTGTACTATGTCACAGCAAAACAGCTTATGACTATTTTCAAGCTAATGTTTGACATAAAAAAATTAAGAGCGAATTATAATTATATAACTGACCAATAATAACTTCGAAATCAGTATTCCAAAGTCAATCTTTGTTTTTATCTTCCAATACATGATACATAACATTATTTAAAAATAGTGCTTAAGGTGTTTTGGAGAGAAGTATCCTATCCTATTCGCATCCTGTATCTCAATTACATATTAGATCTAGAAGATGCAAAAACTTTTATTAGTCAAATTTGATAAATTAATTTAATAAAAGGGTTAAATGACGGTGTGTGTTGATGGTTTTCAGTTTCATGTTCAACCATTATATTTATATTCACATGTTAAAACAAAAATGTGATATAAATATTGTGGTTAAACATGTTATTTCAACTGATAAACCATTACACACTCCTTTGGCGATATGAAAAATACCAGTATGTGTTGGTATAATAGGTATCTGCAGTACCGATCGTGCTCTAATGTTGGCATAACGGATACCTGTAATACCGATCGGGCCGTGTAACAAGGGATGTAGTTCCGCATTCTGCCGCTATGTGTAACGAGATTTAGTTCCGATGTTTTGCAGCCAAGTGTCTCGACGTCGCGTCAATAGCGTGTCGAAGGTAATGCATTGAGTTGGGGGTCTTTCTATTTATTTGTCTATGCTATATACAGTCGCGAAGCTTGAGGTGTTTTTTTGCAATTCTCGTGATAAAGCGCTCCAAGCGGTTAGCAACTAGAAACAATAGACTGTCCATGGTCGACTTTCGACTGTGTCGTATTTCTATCGCGTGCTAGCTCGTTGCGTATTTCACATTGATGCTTGTGAAATGTTCGTTATTGCTTGTAATGAAAATGTTAATGGCTAAAATATAATAATTGGAATAATAATATGGGACAAGGAGGAGAAGTTTGTAGTGCTATAAATTGTAGTAACAGTAAGAGAAAGAGGCCAGAGTTATCCTTTTTCCGATTTCCGAAAGATTCAGAAAGGTTCCTGGATTTCCACAAGATTGCTGTGCAGAAACAAAACTGTTAATTTTGAAGTTCTTTGTGACTGTTAGAATACATTATATCCTTAAATTTCACAATGAAATGTTTCAGTCTAACCGAAAGGACATTAGATACCGGTTAAAGTTCTGTCACTTAGGCTGCTAAATTTCCAGAGAAATAAAGGTTAGGTCTACTTTTTTTTCAGAGGATATATTTTTAATTGTAGCTATTAATTTTGTTATTATTTTTATGTGTTATTTTACTAAAGACGTAGAAAAATTAAGTTTGTTTCAATGAAATTTATTGATCACGTTTTATTTTCAATTCTGGTGGGATTATTATTGCTTAGGCCTACTTTTTTTTGTCAAAGGATATATTTTTAATTATAGCTGTTAATTTTGTTTTTTTTTATATTTGTTGCTTTACTAGAGACGTAGAAAAAGTCTGTTACAATCAAATTTATTGATCACGTTTTATTTCAAATTCTGGTATGATTATTATTGCTTAACCTCATCCCACTTTGTTAACTGCGTAAGCCTACACTACAAGTACCGGTATACGTAAGTTACTCCAATAATTCATATTTCCATTATTATTGTTGTAAAGGGAAATGCAAATTAATATTTATTAGTTTCATAGTTAATTATCGCTATAATCTTGAATGAGTGAAGCTATTATAGTAAATTTCAGTTCGTTTTGCACAAACAAAAATTATATTAACTTATTTCTTGCAGGTATCTTCGAGTTTATGGTGGGATTTAACATACTTTATTAAAATAATAAATTAACTTCATGCATTTAATATTTCAATAATGGAAGGAAGGTGTTAATTTTTCCAAAAGAACACAACGAAAGTGTAACATATTTTGTCGTCTGCTAGGAGAGAGATCTGCGATGATGAGGCGATAGTAGCGATCCTAGTGGTGGGCAACTACCCATGTTTGCATTTTTACTACATATTGAGCTTCGCAACTGCATATAGTAGACTGTAATAAAACATTGGAGCAAGATCTTGTCAGTCATCTCGACTTAAAAGGAAACTCCCTCAAGACATCCTTCTTAGTGATACTGACGACTCTTCATAATTTAACACAGAAAATCATCATATTTTTGTTCACATAATTCACAACAATGTTCAATTAATTAATTCAAATTATAGGAGCCTTTAGAACCAACCTCAGCATGATACTCTGCATGTGATATTCCATAATTTAACAGTGGTCTGTATAGCAAGTTTGCTGGTCTACCAATGTTAAACATAAAAAAAAACGAGATCGCACTCCTCGTCATAGACTTACTAAATAACCGCTAGACCGCTCACTGGCGCTAGTGTTATGTTCCCAAATTGAACAGTCGACGAGCGGCCATTTGTTTGGTAGAGCTGAATAAGTATGGTTCTTTCGTATGCTACTTTTATTGCAGCAATGCACACGGATGTAAAGATAAAGAAGGAAGGAATGTTATATTTCACTGGTTAGTTAATCTTTAAGTTCCACGACGATTGTTTCTTGTATTGTGTTACACAAGACAAACTATTGTACTTGCCATGTGACTCGTTATGCTTCAAGTGTCCTCTGATTAAAGATTCCCTTAACCGAAAGTGCAATCCGCAGAGAGAAATTCTACCCTACATTGAATCATTCAGTGTGTACAACTCATTTCGAAGATAGTAATTACCTTTCAAACTACGTTATTATACACTGTTATTGTCCTTCACTCACTCTATGGCATTCGTGAGACGTGGTGGCAGCACTGGTTGCGTACTTCAGCAGCAAAAGTAAGCTCCGTATTTGTTAAACAATTCAGAGGTAAAACAGTGTTTTCATCGGAAAATATTAATGTAAACTAAATATTTAACTTGTTTCCTACAGTTACATATATAAAATTCATAAATACGTAAAAACTAAAATAGTTATAATTGAATATTGGTTCCTAGACTCCCAATCTACCTCCATGCCCCCCAAGTGCCTTCATGGCATGTTACGGGGATACCTTTACCTTTTACCTAGACTCCCAATCAGCTGATCCGGCCGCCATATTGAAATTGAATAGTATCTGACCAGTGCTAAAACCACTCTGAACCATTGTATTTTTGCTGTACATATTTATATTTTATAATATTTTGCTGTACATATTTATATTTTATAATTTTTTGCTGTACATATTTATACTTTATAATATTGAACTGTTGTGAAACTACTTGTAAAGAACAAAATATGTTAGGTAAGAGGTGAAGTTAAATGTAAGAATAATTTCGTGTCTTATTATAGTCTAGGCCTAATTTAGTTTAGTATAGTAAAGCTTAGAAGTGTTTGTGCTAGTGTCGTGTGCCATGTGAATAATACAAGTGAAGTGAAGTGATATATTAAGAGGTAAGGTTAAATATAAGAATAATACAACTTCGTGTCTTGTTATAGTTTAGGCGTAATTTAGTTTAGCATAGTAAAGTCAAAAAGTATATGTGCTAGTGTGAGTAATAGAACATTAGTGAAGTGAAGTGAAGTGAAGTGAAAATATGCATTATGTTAGATAAGTGTGGTGCATGTCGAAGGAAAGTGTGTCAAGGTGTAAATTGTATACAATGTAATATATGGTTTCATTGGGACTGTGCAAATACTAATGCTGAAAATGTAAATAGTCAATGGAAATGTAAATATTGTAAACAATTAGATATTGTAAAGGAACAGGCGGAAACCATCACCCATTTACGCAGACAATTAGAGCTTGCTAATGAGGAAATTGCAGCCTTGAAATCTATAAAGCCTAAAGTTAGAAGTAAATCACCAGAGTTTAAGGTGGTCTCTAATCAGAAGCTTAAAGGGAAGAGTTCCAGTGTCCCTAGTACTGCCACTGCTACCTCTAGCACTGAAGTGGAACTGAGCAACAGATTCTCTGTTCTGGATTCTCTAGAACCTGAATCTGATGCTCCTTCCAACTCAGTATCGGAGCCCAAGCTTAGGAAGAAGATACTTTTGTTAGGTAGCAGCCATGGTAGAGGAATAAGTCAACGGCTCCAGGCTTCATTGGGTGAGAAATATGCTGATACCAGCTTTTTCAAACCCAATACTTCTCTGTCCAATGTTGTAGGGGATCTATCTGCGCTTGCTAAAGATCTTGATAAAGAAAATCATGTAATTATAGTGGGGGGGTGCAGGAAACAGCCTAGACAGGAACCTCAATTATTCAATTGATGGAGATATACACAACATTGCACAGAAGAGTGGCCATACGAATGTGGGTTTTGTGAACCCTTTCCAGAGGCATGACAAGCCGTGGATGAATAGGAGGGTTGAGAGTGTAAATCTGCGGATTGACTTGGCTCAATTGGAGAGGGACGTGGCCCACATTAATATTATAGACACATCCTCCATTTTAAGAGACGAATACACTAATCATGGACTGCATTTTAATTCTTGAGGCAAGGACTCGCTAACGCGTTTCATTGCTGAGAGTCTTCAATGTGACCATGGCAAGTGTGACAATAAAATTCCTGTTGTAATCCATCATAGGGCTTGTCCTTTTTTAGGGTAAATAAAAAAGTCAAAATAATAATAATAATAATAATAATAATAAACAGAATCAACAAATCGTAATACAATCAACATTCAGTGTATTCCATCAGAATATAAGATGTATAAGAAATAAGACTGATGAACTCCTTACATCCTTAGTTTCCGAACATTTAAATCCGAATGTGCTATGTATTACCGAACACCATATGAAACAACAGGAAATATTGTCTCTCTCACCGGAAGGATATAAATTAGGTGCTAGTTACTGCAGACAAACTCTTGAGGATGGAGGCGTGAGTGTATTTCTCAAATCTGACCTTACATTTAAAAATATTGATCTTTCACATTTTTGCAAAGACAGGGATTTAGAAATTTGTGCTGTTGAATTAGAAAATGAAACATATAATTTCATTATAATGTGTCTATATAGAGCACCACCTGGAGACTACGAAAATTTTATTCATTTGTTGGAAAAGGCACTAGAATACTTACAGAAACTGAAACGTGAATGCATTATTTGCGGAGACATCAATGTCGATTATCTAACAGAAAGCAATAGGAAAGATCAACTAAATTCATTGCTAGCATCTTTCAATTTAATTTACACAGTAAACTTTCCGACCAGAATACAAGGGGATTCAGCTACTGCAATAGACAACATATTCATCGGAAAAGAAAAAATAGATATATCTGAAACAACCCCAATAATTAATGGTCTTTCGGATCACGATGCTCAACTCCTAAGTATAAATAATAACACATCATCAAAAAAAACCAACTAAAGTGAGATTCAGAAATATAAACAGGGAATCATTAAATGATTTTGAAATAAATCTTAGAAATGAAACGTGGGAATCAGTATACAGTCAAAGTGATATGAACAGTAAATTCAACGAGTTTCATAAAACATTTCGAAATATTTTTGAATCTAGTTTTCCTGTAAAGTATAAAAATGAAACAATATGTAACAATAGATGGATTACACAAGGTATTAAAATCTCATGCAAAACCAAGAGATCATTATACATACAGAGCAGAAATAGTAATGATACAAACTTAAAAAAACACTATAAAAATTATTCAAAAATATTACACAAAGTAATTCAAAAAGCTAAAGAATTACACTACAATACAACAATACAAAACTCTGATAATAAAATCCAAACAACTTGGAACATAATTAAAAAAGAAAGTGGACGATCAAAAAGTAAAGTAACAAAATATGCCCTTATATCTAACAATACAAAAGTCAGACCCAAATGAAATTGCAAACATATTTAACAAATATTTTCTTACAATAACTGATAACCTCAACATCCCCCAAGATAATGTTACTAAAAGTTTAGATTCTTTAACACAATATTTTCCGACAAAATTCCCAAATATTCAAATATTTCCAACAAACAAACAAGAAATAATTGCAATTATTAAAAATATAAAGTCAAAAAACTCCTCAGGGTATGAGGAAATAACAAGCAAAATATTAAAAGCGAGTTCACATATTATAGCTGGGCCATTAAGTTATTTATTTAACTATTCAATGTTCAATGGTATATTTCCAGAGAGATTAAAATATTCAGTGGTTATTCCTATCTTCAAAAAGGAAGAAACAACGTCTCCAGAAAATTACAGACCCATATCACTTCTACCAGTCTTCTCCAAAATCTTTGAAAAAGTAATGTATAAAAGATTATATCATCATCTAGAACGATACATCAATTTAGTCCCAGAACAATTTGGATTTAGGAAAAATAAAGGCACAGAAAATGCAACATTTAGTTTAACTGACAAAATTCTGGAGGCAGTAAATAAAAAATTACAAGTTGGAGGGATTTTCTGTGATTTATCCAAAGCATTTGACTGTATAAATCATAAAATGCTGCTAGATAAATTAGATTATTATGGAATTAAAGGTGTTGCACTCCAATGGTTTCACTCATATCTCATAGATAGGAAACAGAAAGTGAAATCAATACAACTATGAAATCTACATCGACATGGGGAACTATTAATAATGGAATTCCTCAAGGATCAATATTAGGTCCCCTACTTTTTCTAGTCTTTATAAATGATCTTGCCCCCTTATAAAAGATGTAGGTCATCCCATATTATTTGCAGATGACACAAGTATAGTAATTACAGCCAATAACTCCAACACATTCCAATCTTCAACAGAGGAAATTCTCTTCAAAATATGTGACTGGTTCTCAGTCAATAAATTAGTATTAAATTGTAACAAAACTAACATAATTCAATTTAAATCCTGTCCAAATTCAACGTCGCAAATTTCTAGCGCAATAATTAACAATAGATCCCTATTAGAAACAACAACAACCAAATTTCTTGGCTTAAAAATCGATAATGTGTTAAATTGGAAATATCATATTAAAGAAATTACCCCCAAACTAAATTCAGCTTGTTTTGCTATTAGATCTATGCAAAAGATAGTAAATATCAATACCTTAAAAACAATATACTTTGCATACTTCCACTCGGTAATGAGTTTTGGAATAATATTCTGGGGAAATTCCACAGGTAGTAACAATATATTTATATTACAAAAAAGAGTAATTACAATAATAGTAGGTGCCAAATCTAGGGAATCGTGTGGGACTATTTAAAAAAAACTACAAATATTGCCCATGGCTTGTCAGTATATATTTTCATTAATAGTCTTCCTCGTATGTAATCGTGAAAACTTTGTAACTAATTCAACAGTTCATAGCATAAATACACGTAAAAAAAGTGACTTTCATACTCCATCGGCAAGTCTATCGTGCTATCAAAAAGGAGTGCGTTATATGGCAGTAAAAATTTTTAATAGCCTCCCTATCGATATAAGAAATGAAACTCAAAACATAAAATTATTTAGGGCCAAATTAAAGAAGTACCTAATTTCTCACGCCTTCTATTCTGTAGGTGAATTCATGACATTCAATAACACTTCATGAAATTGATACTAAAACTATGTGTTGTACTAGTAGACTATTTTGTAAATCTCGTCTGTATATATTTCATCTAGACTGTGACTATAAATTAAGATTTTATAATAGTATTAAGTTTTTTGACTTGTTCCATATTCTAGCTGTAAGCATGTATGAATACCATGGAATGTTAATAAATACAATACAATACAATACAATACAATTCATTTTCTTCCAACAGCATACATGAATAATAAAATTATTTACCGAACTTAAATATACAGAAACTGCATAAATTATAAAAAAAATATATATATATTTTTTAATATAACTGATTGAAAGTAATTCCTGTCTTAGTTACGGATTAATGAAATATTTTCTTATGCTATTGCTGCTTCTACTGCTATTATTACTACTACTATTCCTGCTACTGCTGCTACTACTTTTTTGACTTCTTATAGCAGTTTAACTTACAGATTGAATTAAAAATGTGACATTAATCCTTTTATTAACCATGGTTATGAATGTTCACATTCAGAGTTCCTATGAAAATGATGCAAGTCTGAACACAGTACCTATGTCTGTCAGCCAGGGTTGTCGGGTATCCCAATTTAGGCGGGATTCTCCCAATTTCCTGGTTGAGTCCGATTAAAGATTTGACTTCCAATCAAAAAGTTTGTATAAACAAGATAAATAATTTTATTAACAAGATATTCTATTATAATAATTATAACACTGTCAGAGTCGGGATAGACAAAAATCCCGATTTTACAGATATTAGCCTTGAACATATTTAAACAAATTAGTCTGTATTTCCTATCATCCGATATTTTCAGTTATATATTGACTCAAATGGTAACATAGTACACACAGAGATAATCTGCGGATATTTAGTAAGTCTATGAGGTAGCCCAGCTGATTGCCGTAAGGCAACTAAACTCGCAAAATAATACTTTCCGTTCCGGTCCCTAGTCGCTGTTCTCGCAATTAGTAAACATTGTGTATGTTGAGTGGCAAGAAAGATAACATTTTGATATCGCACTTTACACTAATAACAGAGACATACAATTGCTGCGTTTTATAGTTTAGTGAACTATGTATGTTTAAACATGGATTCATCGTCAGACAGTGAAACTGTTGCGGTACCGGTTCCAAAATTAATTTCTTAGCAAATTGCTACAACATAGGCTATTCTTGGTTAGTAAAAGAAAAAATTATTGTAGTGTTCACTGTACTGTGTGTCCTTCGTATTTTAGTGTTTCTCGCGGAGGCGAATAGGCCTATTAGGCATTAAAAAGCACGTGAACACTGTGCAGAAAACTGCTATAAATCTTATGATAGGCTAAATTGTTGACAAGTCTAATGTCTTGGTTAGCTTCTGATATCCCGACTTCCTTCGCAGAAAACCTAGCAACTCTGCTGACAGTAGAGACACGGTATTAAAGGAATCGCAAAGGAAGTATTGTTCCTTTAAACAAAAACATTTAGCTTTCGGATACGCAATACAACACGTATTCAAATAGCGGTTTCGAAATCCCGCGCGTTTTCTACCTAACAAATGGCGGCTTTCTGCTGCTTCAACCTTTTTTTTTCAACCTGGGAACATATTTCTCACTTCTCCGCTACAGCGTGGTAGGGGCTCGCTCCTCGTATTATATGAATCGCACGCAACGGACATTTTAAGTGCTGTGCGTCCACTGTAACGGCTCCACCTCATCGCCTAATCGGATTCCCCTATCAGCTGTTTCAAACCAAAGACGTTTAATAGTTTGTTTAAAACATGACGTCGTACGCTATTGACATTGCTGAAAACCAACGAGTTAGAAAGAGAAAGATATTAAGTGGTCATTGCGCCGCCATGTTTCAAGAAAATTGAACGACCGTCCGCCATTAACTAAGGGTACGTACACATTGGAGGGACGATAAACGATAAAAGAAGCAGCGATGCTTTATCAGAGAGAATTGAAGCATGCATTGTCATTGACGTATGCGTATTGGAGTAACGATAAAAGCGAAGATACACGATAAAAGCGACGAAAAAGAAAAGTTCCATTTTCTTCGCTCTTGTCGTTCATATGATCTCTGATTAAGATAATATTAATCTGTATAATTACCGGTGGTTATCAATATATCCGAATATTAATCGATTTATTATTATTTCGGCATATTAAATTAATTATTGTAGATATTGGCAAATTGATCAGTTGTGTATTTATTCGTCATATGTTATATGATCACAAGAACCAATCACAACACAACGAATTTATACTATCATTGGGATGAGAAACGGGTTTAATTTTGTACGTATTTAAGTTACATTAACCTTGAACTTAGCAGCTGATATTTCCTATATGTCTTCTTTCATTAAGTTGATGTATAGAATATCTTCTACTGATAAATCAAAATATTCGCTCTCGGCGTCCTCGTTGTTCCGATATGAACACTTCATTCTTTGATAATACCAAAGCGTCGCTAGGTCATTTCTTTTATCATTTATCGTTGCTCCAATATGTACGTACCCTTATGCGCACAAAACAAAGTGGGCGTGGCGAGAAGTGACATTAGAATCGTCGCCTGGCAAAATTTCGTTTGCATAAATCAGTTAAACTGAAATGGAAAAACGTAGTCTTTCGTCAAATACGTGACAGGAACTTAATCTAAAATAAAGAACTTATTTACGCTAAATTAAAAAAACTTGAGCTATTCCTAGAAGGAATGCTTAAAAGAATAACCTAAGCAAAATTGTCATGTATGTATGACAAAAAGTCCTAGCAAATATACTGAAGAAAATGTTAATATTCCTAGGTTCTTTTAAATTCGACCTGCAAGATTGCCTATAAAATGAACGAGTATGATTCGGATGGTTTTATTAAATTGTTTTCCTATCTCTACACGTTGCAAAACTATTTATTATACCATAAGATATAGAATGAAAGTAGGCCCTAACTGTAGTACATAACCTTTACCTCCAAGCTTGTATCATGGGTAAAACATGACCAAACACGCTTTCAGTTCTTCTTTGTTACAATAGAGTATAATTATCGAAGTGTGAACGTGAGGTCTGTCTGAGCCTTTCAAGGGCTGTGGAACCACAGATTGTTATCAGTGTATAATTGAGACCCACGTACAATAATGGGGTAAGTAGTTACGAAATATATTCATACTTACCCCATTATTGCACGTGGGTGCTCAATTATGTTCTTTCATGCCTTTCCAGTCAAAATACTAACAAAAATACGACCTACCCCAGAGTTTTGCGTTATTTTGGATGCCAGTGTCGAAATACAATTTTAATATTGTATTGCTATTATTGGGTTTGAAATGGAATTGTAATGGTTTTATCCGTATTTAGTTTAAATTTATTATTTGTGAACCATTTATTTGATTAATAGTTTGTCTTCGAAATAGTCCTACTTTTTATAAGCTACAGCTCATCGTCTTCTTCTATAAGCAGTAAGGACAGAAGGAGCAGAAATAAAGGATGCCGGTGTCGAAATGCAATTTTAATATTGTATTGCTATTTGTTTTTCACTGGGTCTGAAACGGAATTGTAGTAGCTTTATCCGCATTTAGTTTAAGTACATTACTAGTGAACCATTTATTTTGTTTATGCCGGGCGTTTTTACACATTTATGCATGGAAAAAAATGCTGCTAATTAACAAAGCAATGGATTTAACTCCATAAAATTTACATGTAATATGTTATATCATGTATCTTTTTCCTTTTGACATTGCAGTTATATGCACTACACACAACAGGCATGTTTTTTCTTTGTTTTTTCGTAGTACTTACCTCCGTATATACAACATTGTAAGCAATGTTTAGGTGAGGGTTTGGACTTTTTCCATTGCTGTTTGTCACAATCAAAAAAATAAGACACAACATTTCGAAGGGTGGTTCTCCCTTCGTCTTCAGGTGGAAGGAAGTAGGGAGAGAAAAACCTATTGTTGGGATCGTTACTATGCTGTGTCTTAATTTTTTGATTGTGACAACCAGCAATGGAAAAAGTCCAAACCACTCACCTAAACATTAACAATCCACCATTGCTTTCCAACCCCTCATTTAGATCAACATTGTAAGCAGACGAATTTTTATGACGGTGGGCGCTTAGTTCAGATCTGACGTGTTTCGCGGTGACACCGCTAAGAGCGCTGTACAGGACAACATGGCCACTCTATATTCTTCTCTTTCTAACTCGTTGCTGAAAACAGAGGAGTTGACGTTAGGCCTATTAATTACGTCTGTTAAGCCCAAAGAGTTTGTAATACTTACTAGATACACCAACGAGTTAGATACTATAGGGAGGCCAAAGACCTCAGAAAGTTGAAGACTATTGAACATTGGTCCGCCATGTTTCGGTTAGTCAAAACAAAGGGGCGTGGCTCGGATGTTGTAGGAAATGACTGTGATGAAGTTAGTATTATTGTGAATTGAGTTACATATTAAGACTAAAGTAAAATACACACAAAACGTTACGTTTTATAACAGCTGTAGGCCTATGTTTTATTAGTTTCACTAAATATAGCCCAGATATTAAATGACAAGCTATACTCAATGCAACCAAAGTAAAGCACCTAAAGACGGATGAATTTAATCGGCAGAAGAAAAATAAATAATTTTTTGACTTCGTCACAAATTTAATTACCTTACAGCTAATCTAACCTAATATGAAATTATGTAATTCAGTGCTCACCAGGTGATTTCAAGAGAGACGACGTATGTAACTAATAGGGGTAAAATATAGCAAAGGTAGTGGCGAAATTTTAAAAAAATATATCCAGTAATTAAGTTATTGAGAAAAATTAATTTGAAATTGGAATTAATACAGAGAGAACTTTTGAAAACTGCAATTTAGTAAAACTACAAATAACCTCTTAGCATGCAACATAATTAAAGAATGACACTAATAGGAAGTTACTCATGATCATAACTCACCGCATTTATAGAAACTATAAGATACTTACGATTAACTTTGTTATCAGAAACAACAGGAGTCACAGCTAGGTACACTTCTTTTCGCGTGATGGAGACATCGTGTAGTCTAATATAATTTGAAACAAATATTGTCGCGAGATGGAGACATCGTGTAGTCTAATATAATTTGAAACAAACATTGATCTCACACGTGTCTCGCAACTAGGCAGAGGCTTTTGCAGAATAAAACTGTTCTTGCATTATTTTGATCAATAATGACAAATTGTGTGTGATGCAAGTGCTAATTTTCCTCTTTGTTAACAAAGAGATCCCTACGCTTTAATAAAAAGAAAATTGGAGTTGGCCCTATAAACACAATAAATACTAAACTCTTGATGGTACAAACTTATTAATACAGATATTTCGCTTATGCTCAGTCCGTCTTATCTTATAATTTTCTGCGGCAATGGTAAATGTATTGAGAGGGTTTAATTATCCAGCAACGAATATTATGATTTACGGTACATTTCATTTAAATCCGAGGGAATGAGACATTTTTGGAAATTTTGTAAATTACTTTTTCATTTATAAATCAGGTTTTTTACAAAATCTATAGCGAAATGTTTAAATTAAATATTGATGTATCTGAAAAATATAATAATTTATTTTATTTTACCTGGCACAGTTATGGCCTGCTCTTCCACTGACCCAAGTCTACAATTAATACAAATAATAATAATAATAATAATAATAATAATAATAATAATAATAATAATAATAATAATAATAATAATAATAATGTAACGTTTTAAACTAGACAACGATGTAACTTTATTATCTCAACAATAATTCCTTTCTACAATTCACCTTAAACGCTCTCGTCAACAACGGGATTTGCTCTACGCACAGCAACACAGCGTTCGTTATTGCACTCCACTGACGACAATGACAATTTACTTGGACGATTACGAACAACAATGAACTGTTAATCTTAACTAATATTTACAAAGCACTATTTACAAATCAGAACTGTTAGTTCTCAGTTCACAGTTCTTCTAGCTCAGTCACTCGAGTTCACAGTATCTCGAACCACAGACCTTCAGAGACAGTTCACTGTACTCGAACTCAGGTCCCTCCAACTGCGGTCCACTGCACTCGAACTCAGGCCTTCGGATGCTGACACAGTTGCGGACGCACACTCGAGTCGAACTCCGGTACACAAAACTGGCTTGCTTGCTCTGGCTTACTCACTGACTGAATAAACTGAAACTGCTCAAGTTCGCTCGCGTTTCTTCTTTTATAACCACAGCGACGTAGCCTGGAAAGTTCCACGCGTGTCCAGAGATAGCACTCCAGAGAACAATCAGATCCTTCTCCTCTCTGCCAGCACCAGATGCGCGCGTAAACTCCCTCGCCGCGTAGGCCCTTTCCCCTCTCTTCTCTCCGCCGCGCGCCGTCCCTCAGTGCTCCGTGGAGCCCGTGTCGGCTCACGCGCGATCTGCTCTCTTGCGGGACGCTGGTCGTGAGTTTGAATCTCAAGTGGGCTTCACAATAATAATAATAATAATAATAATAATAATAATAATAATAATAATAATAATAATAATGTAATAATAATAATAATAATAGATATGTTGCGAAATATTATTATTGAAACTGTATCATACAAGAATATGAAATAAAGTATTCATTGGAAACTACGGGACACCTTATTATTCAAAGTCCCCCGTTGTTTCCGTTTGCTACATTATAACCAAATGACTACTTGACATAATTTCATATTTGTAATAAGTTTAAGGTGGTGTTAAAGGACTATTCGTTTTCATAATATTTATTCGGATCAAGAATTTTAATGTACTGAAATATATTGACATGTCCATCTGCACATTGTACGGCAGCTAGTAGTATCCAACTCGTTGCAGTGTACCTTTGATAAGCACTGCTTGCGGAGGCTGGCGGTACTATAGACCGCCATATTTTTTAGGGAACGATCCATAGTACTGTTGGTCTCCGCAGGGAGCGCTTATCAGAGGTCTTCAGCCTCTCTATAGCATCTAAAGGTGCGTACACACTTAGCGAACGAACAACGAACGAACGACAAACGATTGCATTCGTTGATTGAAATCGGTACGTGTGTACGTCGCAGCAAAGGCAAACCGATCGTTTGGTTTGCCTTCGGAAGTGATCCGTCGCTTGTCGGTACATCAAAGGAAGTTGGTATTCGTTGTGGACGGGATTTGCCACTAGCTTGTAGTTCGTAGCAGAATGCAGCGCTTATACTTGTTTTTTTGAAAGATGGGACATGACAGTTAAGCGGCCGAGCTTGGAACTACAGTGGTATGTTGCCAATATGGACTACCATGCTGCCAGCTGATGGAAGCAATTGACGTTAAGATGGCTGACGTTAAAACATTCATTGACAATTGACGCGAAGGCAAGAAAACAATACAAAAATCGACAGAGAATCAAACACGAAACGTACCAATGCTAACATTATGTGCACAATAAATGTCGCCAAGAGAGCTATTAAGCACTCACCATGAGGGAATGGTAAGTTTGGCAAATCAACCGCTGTTACCATAGCAACAGGCCTACCACGCTATGTGACATTCAGTTGTTTTTCCGATCCCAACGCTCCTGTCATGTCCCATCTTTCAAAAAAACAAGTATAGTTCAATTTCACTAACAGGATGTCGAAACTGGAGTGGACGGAAGACGCTGTTATAAATCTTATTAATGCATATAGGGAGCAGGAAACTTCATGGAATCCCAAGCATCCTACTTACCACAATAAAGTAAGAAAACATTATGTTTGGGAAGCTACTGGAAAGATGTTCAGCTGCAAGATAGGCGAGTCAAACACGTGCAAAATTTGAAAATTATTTTTGTTTATTTATTTTCAGTGGATACATGTTTTTTGTTTATTGTAGGGAGCAGAAGTCAAAAAGAAAATTGAAAATTGAATCCCTACTGACATCATTAAGGAGGGAAAGACAGAAGTCCACAAAAAGATCTGGAATAGGGAGTGATGAAGTGTACGAGTCAACTTGGTTCGCGTATAAACATATGTCGTTCCTTTTGGACAAATTCACGCCCAGAAAAAACAAAGTTCCAACCTTGTGCACACAAAATAAATTATTGGTACTGAAAAGTGTCTTTTCGTAAGCATGATATGCATACGACAAACACAGACAAATCTCTCTTTTTAGTATTTTAAGATAATTATTGTCAGTGAGGTATCCGTGTACTGAAACTTTCCCCTGGGGCCTATTTCATAAAAGTAATAATTTAATACCATTACTAAAAAGGTAATAACATTAAGTAATATTATTACTGATCTGTTTCATAAGAGTAATAGTTAATCATATTATTTATTACTGTAAACGCTCATATTATTACTAAAATAAATAACAATATTACTAAAGTGTTTCATAAAGCAGCAAAGATAATTAAATTTATTAATAATATTAACGTCAGTTCCATGACTGTATTTTAAGTAATAGTTTAATAATTTGTAAAAAGTAAATGCCAATGTAGGGTTAGATTTTGAAGCTAAAACCGTGAAAACATTTGAAATGGATAATTAAGACTCAAATAGTGATGAAGAGGGAGTGTTTGTCCGACGTCCAAAAAATTTTAGACAACGAATATCCTACAACATATGCAAGAAAGTTACGAATATAATGAAATAGTTGACCTTTCAATTCGAGAACTTTTCGCAAAAAACTCTGTTTCTTCAAGTTATTTTCACGTCTTTTCCCCATTTTAAAAAGCATCAGAGACAAAATGAATTACTAACAAAGTCCCTCTCCATACTTACAAATACTTCAAACTGTCATAGGCGCCAATGTAGATGGACCAGGCTGAAATTGAAAACTATTTTATCTAATTGTAAAAGAGGAACAATTGGAAATGGTGAAACCTAAATTAAATTCAATTACAGTATACAACTGTTAGAAAGTAATTCCTGTATATTTTACATTATTTTTGTTATTTGAATGATTGAACTTAACGTTTTTTCCCTCCTTTCTCGTCATTTTTTAAATTATAATAATTGTTCAGAAATATATACCTATGGGACATTTACATCACAAAATACACTAATATTAATATTTTCAGTATCTATTGAAATGTTTTTTCAATGTATACTTGTGACAACCTGAATCTATATACTCTTCACTAATTAACATTGTGAAGATCTTGGTGAACCAAAATCTTTTGCAGACATATATCAACAAGTAGATCTATTACAAAATATATGGACTACTTTAAACCGCCCCTATTGAGGGCATACACTAAAATTAACTTACGAGATTTATAGGTACAGTATCTACAATTCCACATCACAATCTCTAATTAGAACATATTTGCATTTTGTATAGTCAGGTAACTTCTTGAAATACTACTTACAACATAATCAGCAATAAAAACCCATTAAGACAATTTCAGTACTTTTATTAATTTCATCATAACATTAATCTTCTACAACATCCACACCTTCAAACTCAAACACGATATTTTCTAGGAACGAGTTCACCGCGTAAGTACTTATGTCGTTATTGCATTGCTTTTTTATTTTTGGTAAAATAGTAGGCTAATTTTTATGTGTATTAATTTACGCTTGCACCAATAATTTTTAAGCCTTTTTTATATAAGTACTTGCGCAGTATTCCGAATTATAATGGAACTTGAAATATCTTACATAAGACGCTTTGCAGGATCCACTAACCCTGTCGTTAACACTGTCCATAAGGCTGCTACAATATTTTCATCAAAAGTTTTCACTGCTTAACATTTTCATATGGTACTTCTTTAGATAACTAGGTGCAAGTTTTACACACAAGCGCGCGCACACACACGCTTCTGTCACTGATACACTGTTTTTGGAATTGCAAACTTTACAACAGCAGAGACGTGAACAATTAGGAATGATAAATATCTGTTCACAATATTTTAGACTTATCATATTGTTTCTTTTACTCGTAAATCAACTGAATCAAATAACAGAAACAATAACTTCGAGTTGCAGTGATTTACAATCTTATCTGAAATAAATTGTCTCCCAAACCTTCACACATATTACGATTTACTCTGTTGTTGCTATTAAAGATATTTCATCAACAACTGTTAACAGAGAGAATAATATAAATAGCTGTGGAGTACAGACCAACTTGGTTATGTTTGTCAGCCTTAACCTCAAATCATCTGGCTACTGTACGTATTTTATGACTCGTGCAAAACGTTTATGAAACAGAATTTAGTCGGTTAATAAAATTGTTTTCATGACTGTAATACTATTATTTAATATTATTACTGTGTTTATGAAACAGGCCTGCACTTGCTATAATTATATTTTCGTCTGCCTTTATAGCGGACAATCAGCGAATGTAAATGTTTTCTGACAATTTGCTGATGATTTGAACGTCGCTTCCAACAGCGAACGAACAACGAAGTTTTGCTTCATCGTTCGTTCGTTGTTCGTTCGCTAAGTGTGTACGCACCTTAACTCGTTGAGAGACACAGACCCGTGAGTGGCAGGCAAGGAAAATGTCACAAATTGAATCGGCTAGCATCCGCCATTAAAGGGAGTGTTTGCGGCGCGAAATTCGGAAACAGTACCGCAATACATTGATGTAGCCTGGTGATAGACACTGTTTTAAACATCCTTTACCAAAGATGGATCGTAATTAAATAAATATGAATGGTAGAGGAGCGCTGTATTTATTGAAATGTTATATGATTAATCTATGGCGATATTATAAAATATAAATTAAATGACCCATATATACTCGGGATAAGTAAGTGAAATATTGAACAATGGAAATGCCAACATGAATTTTCAGTATTACCAGTATTGTTTAAGGCCATAATAATAGATATATACTGTAATATTTAAAATAATCTATATTGTTGTCCTTTAATGCAAAGGAAGAGAAAAGTATATGGTGCTTAGAAAATGCTTAGTGGTGAAATATGAGATCATTAAAATTCTGGAAACACTGATTAAAACATAATAAGGATAAATTTTTATCATTATAAAACAATCTATTAATTGTATAGTTAACGACCATAGATTAGAGGTCAGTACAGGCTTTTTAATGCAGCAGTAGTAGTAGGCCTAGTAGTAATAGTAGTAGCAGTAGGCGCATAGTAACAGTAGCCCTAGTAGTAGTAGTAGTAGTAGTAGTAGTAGTAGTAGTAGTAGTGGTAATAGTATGCCTAGTATTAGTGATATTAGTAGGCCCAGTAGTAGTGACATAATAGAGGCCTAGTAGTAGTAGTAGTAGTAGTAGTAGTAGTAGTAGTAGCAGTAGTAGTAGTATACCTAGTAGTAGTAGTAGTAACAGTAGGCCTAGGAATAGTGGTAACACTAGGCTTAGTAGGTAGCAGTAGTAACAGTAGGCCTAGTAGTAGTGGTAATAGTAGGCCTAGGAATAGTGGTAACAGTAGGCTTAGTAGGTGGTAGTAGTAGTAGTAACAGTAGGCCTAGTAGTATAGTAGCAGTACGCCTAATAGTAGTATAGTAACAGTAGGCCTAGCATTAGTGATATTAGTAGGCCTAGAAGTAGTAGTAGTAGTAACAGTAGGCCTAGTAGTAGTAATAGTAACAGTAGGCCTAGTAGTAGTGGTAATAGGCCTAGGAATAGTGATAACAGTAGGGTTAGTAGGTAGTAGTAGTAACAGTAGGCTTAGTATTAGTGATCTTAGTAGGCCTAGTAGTAGTGATATAATAGAGGCCTAGTAGTAGTAGTAGTAGTAGTAGTAGTAGTAGTAGTAGTAGTAGTAGTAGTAGTAGTAGAAGTAATAGTAGGCCTAGTAGTAGTAACAGTAGGCTTAGGAACAGTGGTAACAGTAGGCTTAGTAGGTAGTAGTAACAGTAGGCCTAGTAGTAGTGGTAATAGTAGGCCTAGTATTGGTGCCATTATTAGTGGTAGTGGTGGTAGTAGGCCTAGTATTGGTGGTAATAGTAGGCCTAGTATTGGTAGTATTGGTATGCCTACTAGTAGTGGTGGTGTTAATAAATTGGTTGCCATCGGCTATACTTTCAACAATAAACTACAGTAGAAGTACATATTGTACCAAATGGGAACATATAGGATTTCATTTATTCTGAAACAAAACAGTTTTATACAGATGCTGTCTGATGATTTTCTTGCGCACTTTGCTATTATAATCCATTGTAATATGATGGCACCTAACCTTTACATACATTGTCGAAATAAACCGTATAAACCTGATTAATGTGTTCCTGGAAAAACTTTATCCAAGAAATGTTCCGACATTCTGTAAACACATTCAAAGGAGGAACTGCATTTAGAACATTCTTCCAAATATTAAGAGATGCATGCTTTCCTGGGCATCCTACAATAGCAAGTTACGTTAGAACAATTATTTGCGGCTCAGTATTTCACCATTTTCTTTTTATTTCCCTTCAAGTGTACTTATATTTATTCATACACCTCAAATTAGCATGAACTGCTCGCAATCCCGGCGAAGCATCAACTCCCTTTAATGGCGGCCGAACAGCAGCTCAAATTTGTACGATACACTAGCGCCGTTGGTGTCTCTAGTTATATATTACAAACTCTTTGGTTAAGCCCGGTTCAGACGGTGCGTGTTTCTGTGATGGATTCCAAGGTGGCTCCGTGGATGGCTAGCTTGCTGGATTTCGAGGATAGGTTCCTTGCTATTTTTCGTGATGGTTTGCAGGCTGGAAACCAATGATGATCATATAATGACAGCACTGAAACCATGTCGCCATGTTCGTTGTTTTCCAACTAAACCTGTTTTTTTCTATATTCTCTAGTTTCTAAGAAACAACAATTAAATATCGGACTTCAGATGTTTTGCAATTATGGCTTAATTACTTCATTACGACATTTACTACTGTTAATGTAAGACTTTAGTTGTTTTCCACTCACGGTTTAGTTTCTTTCTGACCATGAGTGTTGGCAACAGATGAAGCAGCAGATGATTTTCTAATTTGAACTGTGAAAAGAGCCAGCTCCGTGTGAACAACTACCATCACCGTAGGCAACACGGGAGCCAGCCAGTCAGAACGCAGGCTACCCATCCGCGTAGCCACCTTGGAATCCATCACAGAAACACGCACCGTCTGAACCAGGCTTTAGCGAATAAGAATTTGTAATTGCTTCATGCGTCTTAATTGAAGAGGAAAAAATGAAAGATATATTGGTTATATTATATATATATATATATATATATATATGTGTGTGTGTGTGTGTGTGTGTGTGTGTGTGTGTGTGTGCGTAAGAAACGACTTGATTGCTGTAATGGGAACGCCTCAAATTATATAATTCTTCGCAATTTTCTACAAGCGAAATAATTTTTCCGTCTGCCATTTTGGCGCGACACTGAACATGGCACAACATAATAGTAACAGTTGACCAATTAAAATTGATTTATTAAAGAAGGCCATGATCGTACGCATCGGAAAATTTGCCTGTCCGATAAACGTGGACGGATTTGCCGAGAGGCGATGCGTCCGATACGATGTAGTGAACGCGATTACATAACAATTACAGCAAAGATAGTATTTTTCCGATCCATGCGATTCGTCCGATGAGTGCGATACGACGAAGTCAACGCTTACCTTTAGAAGAGAGATTATTAATCTCTCTCCTAAAGCTCAAAATTCCCACGGTGCTTGTTTCGTTGCTTGTTTACTTGCTGGCCAGCAAGTTTGATTATATTATAACTATTTTTTTAAGATGGGACATGGCAGCCTATGATCTAGGATGGTAGTTAAGCCGCCGAGCTTGGAACTACAGTGCCATGTTGTCAATATGGACTACTACGCTGCCAGCTTATGGAAGCTATACTTGTTTTTTTTTTTTTAAGATGAGACATGACAGGAGCGTTGCGATCGGAAAAACAACTGAAGCCTGGTTCAGACGGTTCGTGAACTTATAGAAAATATTAATAAACCGACTGTGCCAAAGAAAATATCCTATACTACTCCACAAGAATTGTCTCACTTCATTCAAAGGCTTCCAAATAAAAAATCTCCAGGCCATGATCTTATACCCAACATTGTATTAAAGAAGCTCGCCAACAAAGCTCTTACTTACTTGACGATAATTTTCGATGCTGCCCTTTTAATTGGGTACTTTCCTCGAGCCAGGAAGCTTGCTGAAATCATTGTTTTTCATAAGCCTAATAAACTTAAGCACTTGCCATCAAGTTATCGACCTATTACCTTACTGCCCACGCTATCGAAATTGTTTGAGATGGTTATTCATCATTGCATTTGTAAATTTACGTTCCAAAACAAGATAATACCAGATTTTCAGTTTGGCTTTCGTCCAAAACATTCTACAACACACCAACTGCAAAGAGTCACTGAATCCATTATAAAAGGCTTTGAAGAAAAACAGTATACTGCCACTGTGTTTCTGGATATTGCCCAAGCATTTGATACTGTTTGGCATGAAGGCTTAATGCTAAAATTATATAGAATTGGTTTTCCTGACTATCTCACACGCATCGTGAAAAGTTTTTTTATCTGAGCGTCAGTTCTCAGTACGTATAGATGGCATTAAATGAACGCTTCGTCCAGTTTTAGCCGGAGTACCACAAGGATCTATACTGTCACCACTTCTCTTCAATATCTTCACATATGACATTCCATGTTTAAAACCGTCACACATAGCTATGTATGCTGACGATACAGTTATCTTTTATTCTCATAGTAACCTAAATACTGCAACCAGCACTCTTCAGACATCCTTACAGGAGCTGTCTAAATGGTTCTCTGACTGGAGATTACTACTCAACATTACCAAGACAGAAGCTAAAATCTTCTCTTTAAGGCCTATTCATAATCCACCTCCTTTGGTTCTTCTAAATGAACAAATTACATGGCTCTCTAGTCAAGAAGCTGTCAAATATTTGGGAATATTATTAGACACGAAACTTACATGGAATGCCCATATAACTCGCATTGTTACAGTAACCTCTTCTAGAATTCGAAAATTAAACCCTTTGGTTAATAGGCGTGCACAAATTTGTTTGGATTGTTGAATGCTACTCTGCACCTCGCTTGTACGACCTTTTTAACTTATGCAGCGCCAGTGTGGGGGACAGCAAATAAGACACACATGCATCGCCTACAAGTTCTCCAGAACAAGTTCCTGCGTACTGCAACAAATGCCCCCTGGTTTGTAAGAAATCAACAACTGCATCAAGAATTGGGAATTCTTCCACTAGAACAGTACATCCATTCAATGTCAAAATCTTTCTTCAACAAACTTCCTGGTGTTCCTGGAGCTGTGACATATAACATTGGAGCAAGATCTTGTCAGCCACCTAGACTTAAAAGGAAAATCCCTCAAGACATCCTTCTTAGTGATACTGACGACTCTTCATAATTTAACACAGAAAATCATAATATTTTTGTTCACATAATTCACAAAAATGTTTAATTAATCAATTTAAATTAATTAGAGGAGCCTTTAGAGCCAACCTCAGCATGATATTCTGCATGTGATATTCCATCATTTAACAGTGGTCTGTATAGCAAGTTTGGTGGTCGACCAATATTAAACATAAAAAAAGACGGTTCCTGTTTCTGTGATGGATTCCAAGGTAGCTGCGCGGATGGGTAGCCTGCGTGCTCACTGGCTGGCTCCCGTGTTGCCTACGGTCATGGTAGTTGTTCACATGGAGCTGGCTCTATTCACCAACGAGTTAGAAAGAGAAGAATATAGAGTGGCCATGTTGTCCTGTACAGGGCTCTTTGCGGTGCCACGGCGAAACACGTCAGATCTGAACTAAGCGCCCACCGTAGTAAAAATTCGTCTGCTTACAATGTTGTGTGTACGGAGGCAAGAACTACGAAAAAATAAGGAAAAAACATGCCTATTGTACGTGCTGCATATAACTGCAATGTCAAAAGGAAAAAGACAACTGATATATCATATTTCATGTGAATTTTATGAAGTTAAGTCCATAGTTTTGTTAATTAGCAAGATTTTTTTTTCATACATAAATGTGTAACAACGCCCGGCATAACATGCGGTGTGTACAGTATTTTACTTTTCTTGCAGATTGCCTTTGAAAAGAAAAGGAACTGTTGAAACAGTGGATAATAAATATAAAACGATACAAATGGTGTCTCCCCGGGCTGTTAATTTCTAGAAGTTCTTTCAGTACTCCATCAAAACACTTATTTATAATTTATGATGTGATCTCACACAACCTATTGTTCAAGTCCCTAAATTATTTACTGTAGGTTTGGTGAACTGCATTTTCTTGAAAAAATAAAAAATAAAATTAACGCCGTCTTTATTATATCATATGCTTTACGTTTCGTAGGTGAGGATCTGGAGTTCATGGGGTTCTGTAAATGTGCAGGAAAACCAGCAATTGTTTGTACTGCCTTGTCAACAACTGGCTACTACTCCTTGTCATGTACAGTTGTCAAAAGAAAAAGTGGCCGCTCTCCTGAAACAAAGTTCCCTTCGGGTATCTTCGCTACAATTCGGAGACAGGCGATGTACACATGTTGTTGGACCACGTTGCCTGATATCTACAGTTATAATTGAAGTATTCTGTGTGTTATTCGATAGCGTAATGGTAGCGTTCCGGCCTCTTATTTCTGAGGTTCCGCGTTCGACTACAACCTAGTGCTTTTTATGTTATTTTTTGTTCTGTTTTTGAGAGAGATAAACTATACGTAATGGCTCCTTTCTCTTTTACGATTATTTTAGTAATTAACATCAGTTTCATTACTATATTATGACATTACTTTATCGTTATGATATTGTGGCTGCAAATGGAAAGAAAAAAGATTTTATTCTCAATAAAAATATCTTTCGTGGCATAAACAAAACAAATTTACTGGCGTCGGCCTTAAAACATTCAAACAATTAAGCGTTCAAAAAAACAAAACAAAAAGCCACAATTCAATATTTAGTCTATCTTCCTCTTATCTCGATCATCTTGCAGTCGAGTGGGCATGGAATCGACTAGTCTTTGCAAATAGCGACTGTTCTTAGACACGATATTCCAGGCATTCTGAACATACATACATAAGTGTTCTGCCCATGGGCAGGTCTTTCATTGCAAACCCAGCAATCTCCAATCTTTCCTAATTTCTGCCTTCCTCTTAGTCTCCTCATATGATCCACATATCCTAATGTCGTCTATTATTCTTTTCAACCAGAGACCCAACCGATTCCTTTTTCTCTTTCTAATCAGTTTCAGCATCATTCTTTCTTCACCCACTTTTTCAAACACAATTTTATTTCTTATTCTGTCTGTCCACTTCACACGCACCGTTCTTCTCCACATCCACATTTCAAATGCTTCAATTAGTTTCTCTTCATTTCGTCGTAATGTCCATGTTCCTTCCCCATACAATGCCACACTCCACACAAAGCACTTCACTAGTCTCTTCCTTAGTTCTTTTTCCAGAGGTCCGCAGAAGATCCTTCTTCTTCTATTAAAAGCTTCCTTTGTTCATGTTTGCAGTTTTTCTTGGGAAGGATAGGCATAAATGCGGTAACATCCCGTTGCTTTCCACACACCACTATCTCTTTCGCATCTTACTGTATTAGATTCCAAGGGGCCCAAGCGTGGCGATGAGGAAAGTGGATTTGACTAATTGGGCCCTCCGGACTTCACCAAAATTCTCGGCAAGGGTTAAATATTAGTTCTGTCAGGATGTTTGACCCGATCAGAGAACGGGAAATCCCAATTAGCCTTTGCCCTCTGCATCCTGGAGTAGTTTCTACGAATCATCAGAAAATCTTAGAGTGTGATTGGGCCAATTTTTCCGAAAATGTTTCCACACTTTTGCCCTCGTAGGTCAGCGGACGAACGTCGGAATTTAGATGTCAACGTCACAGGTTCAATTCCTCGTTACTCCTTTTCATTTTATTGTGGTTCAAGATAGTATAATCCTAGATCATATATAAAAGAGATCAGCTAAGCGTTTAGTGATCTTGGCAACAAGTGGAAAATAACGGACGCTATGCGTCGCTAGTGTCGAGAAATGAGCTTGCGATAACCAACACTAGATGGCAGAGTACCTGAAAAGTACATGGAATAATACGACCGTGGGATGACTTTTTTACGTCATCACAGTCTACTATATACAGTTGCGAATATCAATACGTAGCAAATATGCAAACATTAGATAGTTGCTCACCACTAGGATCGCTAATATCGCCTCATTACAGGCAATGCAAAATAGTACCGTCACAGTCTATTGTTTCTAGCACCCTCAAAATTCAAGCTTCGTGACTGTATACAGAATGTTTAAAAAATACGGGGCATAATTTCAGGTATGTATTTCCCACACGTAGACAATCAAAATAGTTCTTTACAACATGTGTCAGGAAATGCTTCATTTCCGAGTTATGGCCTTCACAACATTGAAATTCACCGGAACGTTTTTCTTTCCGCAGGTCGTTGTCATTACATATGTTCAAAATGTCCACCTCCTGCTTGAATACAGACCTCACATCGATGTCTCATTGACCTGCGAACACGATCCCAAACTCCAGGAGTATTGCGTATGTCCTCAGAACATGCCACAATTCGATTCCGAAGGGATTCCAAATCAGGCACCGGAGACGAATAAACCAATGATTTTAAATGGCCCCACAAGTAGAAATCGAGAGAGTTCAGATCAGGTGTACTTCTGGAGTTGTAGATCTTGGTCGTCCCCTTCCCAAACCAGGAGAGTTAAATTTTCCATACTCGCACAGACTGTAATAGAGACGTAAAAATGTCTTCCGATCTGGACATTGTCGCTGTGGGTATCTCTCCTGGTACAAACGACGAGCTAGCGCAGCATTGCCGTACGCCTTACCGTACATGAAGTGTAGCTCTGCCAGCTCTTGATTTGAATACATGTCGCACAGTCTAATCATATCGTTACAAACTGATAACAGAATACAAATGATGACTTGAATTTTATTCACATCTCTAAAGAACGATAACAAAATATAAATAACGTGATATCCATAAAGAACGATAACTGAATATAAATGATAATTTGAATATCATTTACATCGCTGAAGAACGATTAAAAACTAAATGAAAACTTGAATAAGGCCCGACCCCACAACCTTTGAATCATTAAACAAGCACTCTACCGCTGGTCTACGAGGCGCAGATATGGAACACTTTCATAGTTCCGGAACTGCTTGTACAAGCACATGCATCGTGTAACATCGCCGCGACCCGAAGTGGACTTTGAAAATATGCGCTGTTCACGAGTGCGGCCACTTTTTTTTTTTTTTTTTTTTGACAACTGTACATATATTTGTCTTCTGAATGTTAAATGTTATGTTTTATTTACCGACGCTCGCAACTGCAGAGGTTATATCAGCGTCGCCGGATGTGCCGGAATTTTGTCCCGCAGGAGTTCATTTACATGCCAGTAAATCCACTGACATGAGCCTCACATTTAAGCACATTTAAATGCCATCGACCTGGCCCGGGATCGAACCCGCAACCTTGGGCATAGAAGGCCAGCGCTATACCAACTTGCCAACCAGGTCGACTTTTTCTTCTGAATGTGGAGAGCATAGGGAGATGTGTTTCGTGGGATGCCATTTAACCCTTGTCGTGTTTTATACCCACTGATTTAACAAATCTTTGTTTTCTAAAGGAAAAGTGTAGGTTTCTCCGTTGTATATACCTAATGCGTAAATAATTGCAGTGTATTATTTTAGTATTATATTTGTAATTATTGAAAAGTGTTTTTCTCTTACATTTAATATATAATTAATATATCTTCTGAAGAATAAATCTTTAAGTGTTGAGTGCTTTCATAATGAACAAAATTATATACTATCCTTTATTCTGTTCCTTGTGTCCGTCCTGCTTATAGAGAAGACGATGAGCTGTAGCTTATAAAAAGGAGGGCGATTTCAAAGACAAACTATTAATCAAATAAATGGTTCACTAGTAATAAAGTTAAACTAAATACGAATAAAACCGCAACAATTCCGTTTCAAACCCAATAATAGCAATAAACTAATAAAATTGTATTTCGACACTCGCATACAAAAAATAACGCAAAACTCTTGGGTAGGCCGTATTGTTGTTAGTATTTTGACTGTAAGGACATGAAAGAACATAAGTGAGCACCTACATACAATAATGGGGTAATTATGAATATATTTCTTAACTACTTACCCCATTATTGATGTGGGTGCTCAATTATACACTAATAGTAATCTGTGGTGCCACAGCCCTTGAAAGGCTCAGACAGACCAGCCGGCTGTTGGCCTCACGTTCACATTTCGATAATAATTATACTCCAATGTAACAAAAAAAAACTGAAAGCGTATCTGGTCATGTTTTACCAAAGTTACAAATTTGGAGGAAAAGGTTGTTTACTACAGTTAAAGTTAGGGCCTACATTCATTCTATATCTTATGGTATAATATATAGTTTTGCAACGTGTAGAGACTGGGAAAACAATTTAATAAAATCAGCCGAATCATACTCGTTCATTTTATATGCAATCTTGCGGGTCGCATTTAAAAGAACCTAGGAATATTAACATTTTCTTCAGTATATTTGCTTGGACTTCTTGTCATACGTTACATGACAATTTTGCTTGGGTTATTCTTTTAAACTTTCCTTCTAGGAACAGCTCAAGTGTTTTGAATTTAGCATACATAAGGTCTTTATTTTAGGTTAAGTTACTAGGACATATTTGACGAAATGCTAGGTTTTTCCACTATAGTTTAATTGATTTATTCAAACGAAATTTTGACAGCTGGCGATTGTAATCTTACTTATCGCACGCCCAATTTGTTTTGGGCTCTTAAGTTAATGTGGGACGGTCGTTCAATTCTCTTCAATTAATTAGAGGAGCCTTTAGAGCCAACCTCAGCATGATATTCTGCATGTGATATTCTATCATTTAACAGTGGTCTGTATAGCAAGTTTGCTGGTCGACCAATATTAAACATATACAAAAAAAATTCTCTTCAAACATGGCTTCGCAATGGCCACTCTATATCTCTCTCTTTCTAACTCGTTGCTTTTCACAGTTCAAATTGGAAAATCATTTGCTGCTTCATCTGTTGCCAACACTCATGGTCGAAAACAAACTAAACCGTGAGTGGAAAACAAATAAAGTCCTACATTAACAGAGGTAAATGTCTTAATAAAATAATTAACCCATAAGTGCAAAACAGCAAGTCCGATATTTAATTGTTGTTTCTTAAGCCCGGTTCAGACGGTGCGTGTTTCTGTGATGGATTCCAAGCTGGCTGCGATTGAATAGCCTGCGTGGTCACTCACAGGAAATAATGCGCTCTGGTGGCTCCGTGGATGGCTAGCTTGCTGGATTTCGAGGGTATGTTCCTTGCTATTTTTCGTGATGGTTTGCAGGCTGGAAACCAAAGATGATCATATAATATCACCACTGAAACCATGTCGCCATGTTCGTTGTTTTCCAACTAAACCTGTTTTTTTCTATATTCTTTAGTTTCTAAGAAACAACAATTAATATCGGACTTTAGCTGTTTTGTACTTATGGCTTAATTAATTTACTACTGTTAATGTAGGAGTTTAGTTGTTTTACACTCACGGTTTTAGTTGCTTTCTGGCCATGAGTTTTGGCAACAGATGAAGCAGCAGATGATTTTCCAATTTGGACTGTGAAAAGAGCCAGCTCCGCGTGAACAACTACCATCACCGTAGACAACACGGGAGCCAGTCAGTGAGCACGCAGGCTACCCATCCGCGCAGCCGACTTGGAATCCATCACAGAAAGACCAGGCTTTAGAAACTAAAGGATATAGAAAAAACAGGTTTACTTGTAAAACAACGAACATGGCGACATGGTTTCAGTGGTGATATCATACTGTAACATTTTATTAGTAACAACAATGTAATTTATTCGCCACAACAATAATTCCTTTCTACAATTTACCTTAAACGCTCTCGTCAACAATAGGATTTTCACTCAACACAGTATTCGTTAGTGCACTCCACTGACGACAACGACAATTTACTTGGACTATTACGAACAACAATGAACTATTAATCTTAACTAATATTTACAAAGCACTATTTACAAATCAGAACTGTTAGTTCTCAGTTCACAGTTCTTCTAGCTCAGTCACTCGAGTTCACAGTATCTCGAACCACAGACCTTCAGAGACAGCTCACTGTACTCGAACTCAGGTCCCTCCAACTGCGGTCCACTGCACTCGAACTCAGGTCCCTCCAACTGCGGTCCACTGCACTCGAACTCAGGCCTTCGGATGCTGACACAGTTGCGGACGCACACTCGAGTCGAACTCCGGTACACAAAACTGGCTTGCTTGCTCTGGCTTACTCACTGACTGAATAACTGGAAACTCTGCCTCGCGGTCACTTGCGCGCGTAATTTATACTCACACCACAGTTTCTGGAAAGTACGACTTCTCGAATTATCTGGCTATCTCCACTTCGGACGGACTTCTCTAGAAGATTCGGGAGGGTCCGTCCCCCTTTACTCCGTAAGTAGCAGCTGCGCGCGCACTCTCCCCTCGTCGCGTTGACGTAATACACCCCCTCTCTTCTCTCCGCCGCGCGCCGTCCCTCAGTGCTCCGTGGAGCCGTGTCGGCTCACGCGCGATCTGCTCTCTTGCTTGACGCTGGTCGTGATTTCGAATCTCACGTCGCTGTCACAATATTATCATCTTTGGTTTCCAGCCTGCAAACCATCACGAAAAATAGCAAGGAACCTACCCTCGAAATCCAGCAAGCTAGCCAACCAAGGAGCCATCAGAGCGCATTACTTCCGGCGAGTGACCACGTAGACTACCCATCCGCGCAGTCACCTTGGAATCCATCATAGAAGCACGCACCGTCTGAACCGGGCTTGAATGTCACATAGCGTGGTAGGCCTGTTGCTATGGTAACAACGTTTGAGTTGCCAAACTTACAATTCCCACTTGCCGATTGTTTAATAAGTCTCTTGGCGACATTTATTGTGCACACAATGTTAGCATTGATACGTTTCGTGTTTGATTCTCTGTCGATTTTTGTATTGTTTTCTTACCTTCGCGTCAATTGTCACTGAATGTTTCACCGTCAGCCATCTTAACGGCAATTGCTATACTAAAAGCCAGGTTGTGAACCGACTAAACCGGAAGCAACGTTCTGTTGCTCTCTTTCTGAGCTCTATTGCCACATAATGGCGCGAGATTCAAAGCACGTTCAGCGTTTGTCACCGATATGTTTAAGACAGTGATCCTCAACTCGACTGAAAACGGGCATGGGCGCACAGCAGTGCTTCCGTGCGGGGCAAGCGTGCATTACCTCATGCTCGGCATTATACAACCCTGGATCACCCTCCACTTCCTACACTCAGCTCAGTTATCTCCATCACTGATGAAGATAAAAGGAAGATGAAAACGTCAGTGTCACATTAATCATACAGTATTTCTGCATAGGACTGCGAAAGGAAAGGGTCCATAAGAGACTTGGAACTTATTTAAACAGGCATATAAAGTGCCACCAATTTATATATATATATATATATATATATATATATATATATATATATATATATAACCCTATCACTCGTTCAGTGACGGCTCTTGCCAGAAGCTAGGTGCAATGTTGAATAGAAGTAGTAGGCTATGTCTCAACAATCGTCAGGAATTTCATTCACAGTTTCAAGAGTTGAACGTATGATGTCAGATTTCAAGATTTTCATAGCCTAGCGTTGGGAAAAATCGTTCTTTTTCTGGAACTTTTCCCAGAGTTTCGTTTCCAAGAAAGTACTAGTTTCAAAGAACAGTTCAGAAATAACAGCAAGCGTCTGACATAACGTAATAATCACCAAAATTTTATATTGTTTCGGAACTAGTTCCGTTTTCAAAAATCTTAGACCATAATGCAATTCGAACCACAACAGCTGTTACTGTCAGGTGTAACAGTAATTTATACGAACCATAAAACATCGCAATAATTTGATAATTACTCCTGTTAAATAAGGGATATTATTACTACGTGATATTAGTCTCTATTAAAGCTTCTTAATTTATTTGTAATAAACATTGAGATTAGTTGGGCTACATTTGCACTGTTGTTACCGTAGTCATTCATTCATTCTGTTTTGCCCAAGGGCAGGTATTTCACTGCAAATCCAGTATTCTCCAGTCTTTCTATTTTCTGCCTTTCTCTTAGTCTCCGCATATGATCCATATTATATCTTAATGTAGTCTATCATCTGATATCTTCTTCTGCCCCAAACTCTTCTCCCGTTCACCATTCCTTCCAGTATATCCTTCAGAAGGCAGATATGTTACAATATACAAATTTTATAACGCAATACAGTACGGTATATAAATTTGTGTAATTTTTTTCATTTTATATAGTAAAACAGTGACTTTGAAAATAATAATAATAATAATAATAATAATAATAATAATAATAATAATAATAATAATAATAATAATAATAATAATAATAATAACAATAATAGGCACAATCTCACAATTTGTTTTTCTTTTCATTCTTATTGCTGTATTAATAGCAAACAATGTAACTGAAGCTGATTCGCCAATCAGATTGATTATTAATTTTAATATTGAAACGCGCCCTGCAAATTCATTGTAGTAAACAATTTCGCTCTCCTTCCAACATACTCAATTCTGAAGCAACTACTGTACACCCAAAGAGAACATTTAGGCTGGAACTGTTATGTTCTCTGAGAGAGTATCTGGAGTGTTCCAGACAAGATAGTTGGACGGTACGTTACACAGTACTCCAGTTCCTGTGAGAAAGATTCTGTCAGAAACTCCTACTGTTATTTTGGAATAGAGTGTTCCGACCTTTAGTTCTTTTTCTGGAACTGTTCCGAAAGCAATGTTATTTTTCCCTATCTCTATCATAGACCCATCTACACGTACTGTGATGTAGATTGTGCTCCTGCTTAGCTTCAGCTAGAAATGACAGACTGATAGTGTGATAATGAACTGAAGGTGATATACATACTGTATAAAAGCACGAAAACATCTGTGTGAATTTTATTCACATTTTCCATTAGTCAGATTTCTCAGGCTTCATCAGCAGCTTTCGACAGACAGTGCATGTTCGGATCCACATACATATACGAACATTGTTTTCTTTAATGAAAATAAGTAAATCCCACCACAGAATTAGCTAATTCATCTGACTACAATCTACAAAATTTTCTCAGTTCATGCACTGCCCAGATCATTGTGCATAATATTGAGCAATCAGTACGCAATAAAGAGGTTAAAAATCTCGTAAAATTAGCATGACAGAATATCAGGAAATATTTTTACTAATGGTCATGCATTAACAAAATGAAAAGAAAAAATAGAAATTTAAAATGCAGTATAGTATTTAGTTTTATTCAGCTTCCATTTCATCCCTAACTTATCAACCAATTGCTTTCATAAATGCAAATAACATTATTAGGCATTCACATTACTTTAAGTTTAATTTGATCAATATGAGAAACATTTATTATCACAAAAAAGGAGCACCATTGCAAGCCTCCGCTGTGCCCGCGGCAGCGAAACATGAGCGCAGCGAGATTCAGGGCTGCTCGAGATGACGTCACAAGGCATCGAGTTGACGGCCACTGGTTTAAAATAACTACCACAGTCTAATATATACAGTCGCGCAACTTCAACACTTTTTTTTGCCAACATTCACGACACTAGCGCTCATGCGGCAGGCAAGGCACTGGTCGTAAGGTTGATTCAGCCAGCACGTGCTTTAAAAGTATGCGAGATGTTATAATAATGTTTTAATCATGCGTCGGGATAAAGGCAATGTGTGCAATGACGAAAATTGCAGTAACAACAAGTTTAAATCTCCGAATTTGTCGTTCTTTAGATTCCCTAAAGACCATGAGAAACTCATAACTCAGGAATAACCAATAATCCACGTTGTAGGTAGCCTACGTATTGTGTTCTATAAAACATTATTATTACTTATCAGTTACCTATTTGTATGTCAGGAAGGAGAGTTTAAATAAAAACAAAGTAAATACCTGTTACAGTATATTATTTTTTGTAGAAATTATATGTGTAAATGTGTAACCATTCCGATTTTGGATAATGTATCTACAGTTTTTAATGCAAGTAATTCCATACTTTTTGTATTCGTGTTTTTTTTCTATATATTTTTCAAAAGTTGAACGTTATATTGCATTCAAGTAGGGATCATGGTGTTAATTTTTCAAGAATTCATGGAGTACTGTAATCCTTTTGCAAAATATTCACTTCTTGAATAAATCCAGACTGTGTCGATAGATTTCTGATGTGTTGGTGTAGATTCATGTGGCAGACGTATTAAGTTCTCAAGAGCCTTTTTAAACTTAATATAAAAAGCAATCTTTTCTGTAATAATTTGCATGACTGCTATTGGTGTTGATTTTACATTACCAGTGATTATTTGAGCCGTTCAGAGCAGAAGTGGTATAAGTCAAAATTAGGTAATTAGGTTTAAAGTAAAAATTCTGTAAAATACAGCGCAAAGTAGCAATTAATATATCCTTCGTGCTATTCACTGACTACTAATAGTTTAAATAAATTCAATATTAACTGCTACATTGCGCTGTATTTTACAGAATGTTTACTTTAACCCTCATTACCCATTTTTGACTTACACCACTTCTGCTCTGAATATAAAATTAGGCCTACATTTTCTGAGTTAATTGAAGTTGCAATTTTTTCAATCTAATTGTGTGTTAATTTATTTGTTCTCACCTACGTCATAATAACAGTAAGTGCATGTAAATTATGTATTATATAGGTAGGGTAAGTTAAAATTAAGTTATGTGTGAAAACTGGAAACGTAATGTAAAATGCGGTAAACTTTCCATAAAAATTTAAACCATAATATCAGCACTAATAGCGACTAAAAATAATAATAAAAAAATGAAAAAATAATGAACTTCATAAGTCAATGTCTGTCAAATTAAGGTTTAAATCTTCCCTTTTTTTATTTTTAAGTTTACCTCAGCGGCCGAGTTTACCCCAATTTGCGATATGGAAAATAGTTAATTTCTCAGGAAATAGGGAGAGGAGTTCACCACGGGATGTACCCTACGAGATATGCCCTACAATTTTGACTCTTCTCACAGGAAATATAGAGTTCCAATGGTTTATAAATATATTTAGGAATGAATTGAATTAACCATCCACGTACAAACAATTATATTATTTCAAACCATGATACGTGATCAGGGCCATGATTCAGTTGTAAGGAGCAGAAAGAATTACGTTTATTCCCAGCTTCTGAAACTTGTAGATTAACTGCGTGTGAAATTCTTCCAGAATTCTAAAGCAGAATTAGTATGAACCATATACACTTATTGTATAGCATAAAAATATAAAATAAATTACGCAAAACCCGTTTTCTGATGTGCTATCATATGTCGTGTGCACACTTTTAACTTGCCTGCCGCTAGAGAGCTACTGTCGCGCCAGCTGTCAAATGTTGGCATATTTTATACGTATGAGTTGCGTGACTGTATCTATTAGACTGTTGTGATACTGACGACTCTTCATAAATTTAACACAGAAAATCGTCATATTTTTATTCACATAATTCACAAAAACGTTTAATTAATTAATTTGAATTAATTAGAGGAGCCTTTAGAGCCAACCTCAGCATGATATTCTGCATGTGATATTCCATAATTTAACAGTTTGCTGGTCGACCAATATAAAAAAAAAGTTTATAATGTTGAGATCACTGACTGGTACAGTAAACATAACCTGTAACTTCAACATATCTATATATCCGTGCAGTGCAACTGAAAATTATTGAATCTTGCATAAATGAACATACAAGAATTTCGCAATATTTAATCGAAATAAACGCAGGTATTACACATAAGAACAACGCAATTTTACAGCAAAAATAATATTACACCTTAACTCCCAGGGGAATTATGTCTGAAATGTCTCATAATTATTGTTTTAAATTTTATTAATGCAATTACATTACATTTTAGGGAATTATATTTTACTCTTTATGCATTCCAAATAACTTATTTGGTTGAAACGCCGCCCTTCGTGATCGTGTTAAGCGAGTCACATAGTCTGCTCACGACCTATATTAGGCCGGTTACACACTATACCGAGAGATGTGTAATGTGAAATGTTGGCGAGAATTGCGTGAAATCAAAAGCATTGTTTTAATTGGAACGTCACACACTACAACGAGTTTCTCGCCCACCTCGAGCGAGGTAAACACATTTCTCGCTCTGATCGCTAGCCCAGCGAATTTTTCAAGACACATTCGACCTCTGTCAACGATTACTATTACACACAGATATCGGGAAAACATTTTTCAGCTGTTTTAAATGCAGAAAACTTAGCAAAATTGTTTTAATATGTCAGATCGGCCATTGAAATTTTTGATGTTATACAAATAAGTATGACACACGAGACGACAACTATAATAATACTAAATTGAAGACCTCCCCGGTAAAAGGAATGTAACATCAAATTATTAAAATATATGATGTCGGTAGGAAAATAATTTTAAAGCATTTATTTATAACAATAAATTGAACTCAATGGCTGAATAAATTTTATCCCTGTTTAGTGAAATGTTTGTGATAGTAAATTGCACTAATGAAACATGCTCCTGAAATAATTTTCCTTTCTACTGAAACATGAATTTACAGTTTTGTTGGTTATGTCCTTATTCCGGAGAGGTCTTTACATAAAGGAAGAAATCTGGAAGCAGATATCAACCGATTTAATCAGACATTAATTAGGATATGTGTCTGATTTGCAATGCTATGAATGAAATTATGACTTTATTATCACGTAATACCTAACAATGAAAATATATGATTTTATAGTAGATATTACTGTATGTATTACTTGCTAGTCAACACGATCATTTATTAAGGATTCAGTTGTCTTCATTGTATTCGTGATGGAGGGGTTGCAATATTGGACTGAAGAGAATGCTATTCCTGTTAATGAAAAAGTGAGCAGTATCATTCCGTTTCGCGATAAAGTGAAATACAATTTTCTGCATGCCGTTTAATGTAGTGAGGGAATAATGGTATTTCTCCAGAAAAATTGCACCAAAGAAGGCACAATTTTCTTTCATTTCACTGGCTTCTGCGAGATGTATAATGTGGTAAAAACATGGTTTTGGTTTGCAGCCACAAATATTGTACTTTCAGGATAAAAATATTTTGATACTTCTGTATTCTAATATGTTTTTGTAGCCCACACATGTTAAAATTATACAAATTTGATTCTTCTGTATTTTAATGCATTGTTGTAGCCCCCCTCAATTGTTACAAATATAACACTCACTAGGTCCAAGATGCAATACTATGGAAACTGGTCATTTCCCTAGTCATTCGTGCTGGAACTATTGCGTCTTGTGTTGATAATTTTGCCAAATATTTTATATAATTTGGTGTCATGGAAAGAAGCTCCATCACCTCCTATAATATGACCACATTGTCATAATTACTGAAGACCGTGAAAAAAATTGAAAACGCATAATTCCAGAATCACTTTAGAATTAGTCTATCAAATACACTTATTGCAGTTTTATGCAATATAAATCTTTTTCTTTTCATGGTAATGGAGCAACAAACTTCTCAAAGAAAATAAACGTAATATTTCATTAATTCATGTTTTGCACCACGAAATTATGTAAACTACTTAGTATCTTTTTAGTATTATTAAACTGTTGAGTCTTGGTTTGTTCCACTGCTATATTTTTATTAAGAAATTAGATGATTTATAAGGTTCAAACTATAGGCTGTAACATAATAAACATAGAAAAAACACAATTATTTGTATATTAACATTTTATTCATATTATACTGAGAATATTAATATCTCATTTATCTGTAGCCTACAATGAACTGCATTTACGATACTGCACCAATTATATAGAGTCCGAGGATTAGGAAGAGCTGTATCAAATTCTTTAACAATGTTATGTGTTATGGGAAAGAAAATTAAATGTTACCGGTACGTTTTCATCACACTGTTTCTTTTGGTTCTTAGAATTACCCTTCCATACAGTATGTCTCTGGAGAAGAGATACAAAAGTCTTTGAAATTAAACGTGACATATCACAAAACTCGTGTTCAAACAAGATTTTGTTTCACAATTTGCAACACATCTTTCAAATCACCCACTGATTTCACCACTCGCCATTTATACGGTTGCAATGTCTATTCTCTTTTGGTGCACAAAACTATTGTTTCCTTAACTTTCTTATTCTTCTTCGACAGAACCCGAATTTCATTTTCAGTATCAGCTTCCAATGCCAAAATGGAGCTCCCAACTTCGTCTACAACTGTCACAGTAGAGAGAGGGAGAGAAAGATTTCAGCAAACTTCCATTTTACTCTGCTTCTTTCCTGAAAATAATAATTCATATAACATAACGAGCCTACTTTACACACTGTAGCGAATATATACACCTATATTACTATGGTTAACTATCAGTGTAATGTTCATCTACTTAACCTTTATTTCTTCAGGGTGGAAATATATAGGCCTACAGCACAGCCCCCTTTCTGATACATATATGATGAGGTCGTGCGATCCATATCCTCCTCCCTGAAGTGACTGGAACAAATTGTGCTGCGACAACACGAGGTGTCCGAACAGCTTTATCCTCAGGATCCTTTGGAAAGCTGTAACACAAGTTAAATTTAAATATTAATAAACTACAGACGAAAACTCCGTATATTTACGAATATAATGCCATTAGTCTGTCATACATACCCATGATAGGTTATTCCAGGTAAGTTCTTGGACACTTTATTTCCTCTGCCACACAGCACACCGGATCGACATATTTAAATTTATCAAAATATTACTCAAAAATCTCAAAGCAACACAACTACACCACAGTCTAATACATAGAGTCGCGCAACTCATACATATAAAATATGCCAACATTTGACACCTGGCGCGACAGTAGCCCTCTAGCAGCAGGCAAGTTGAAAGTGTGCACACGACATATTATATGACAACATATGACATCAGAAAACGAGTTTCGCGTAATTTATTTTTTATTTTTATGCTGTACAGTATGTGTACATGGTTCTTATTAATTTTACTTTAGAATCTTGGAAGAATTTCACACGTAGTTAGTCTACAAGTTTCAAAAGCTGGGAATAAACGTAATTCTTTCTGCTCCTTACAACTCAATCATGACCCTGATCAAGTATCATGGTTTGAAATAATATAATTGTTCGTACGTGGACGGTTAATTCAATTCATTCCAAAATATATTTATGAATCATTGGAGATCTATATTTCCTGTGAGAAGATTCAAAATTAGTAGCCTCAAAATTCTAGGGCATATCTCGTAGGGTAAATCGCGTCGTGAACTCCTCTCCCTATTCCCTGAGAAATTAACTATTTTCCATACCGCAAATTGGGGTAAACTCGGCCGCTGAGGTAAACTTGAAAATAAAAAAGGGGAGGATTTAAACCTTAATATGACAGACATTGATATATGAAGTTCATTATTTTTCCATTTCTTAAGAACCGGTATTTCCTTTATTATTTTGAGTCACAGATAGTGCTGACATTATGGTTTATATTTTTATGGCAAGTTTACCGCATTTTACATTACATTTCCAATTTCACACATAAGCTTAATTTTAACTTACGTGCTGTGTCTAAAAAGTTCAGTGAATTGTGTCATATCTGAACGGCAACTTGGCGCATGTGCTTGCGCATGCGCATGGTTCTTCAGAGACTTGGGGAGAATCGATACACAGCATGCAATGCATGTGACTGGCAGTGTAAACAGACTGCGACCAGTTGAACGTAGTCAGTGTGAGAGGAAGTGTCACAGCGCAATGGAGCAACGTGTAAACATCAATTTCTGCTACAAATTGGGGAAGACTGCAACGGAGACACATGGAATGTTGGTGCAGGTGTACGGGAGGGAAGCCGTGAGCAGAAAATGTGTTTACGAATGGTTTAAACGCTTCCGTGAAGGGAAGGAAACAATTGAGGATGAGCCACGTTCAGGTCGGCCATCGACAAGCAGAACCCCAGAAATGATCGAGAAAGTGCGACAAATGCTGGCACAAGATCTGCGATTGACTCTAAGATTGATTGCGGAGGAATTGGACATTAGCAAGGACACGGTGCACACCATCGTCCGCGATGATTTGGGTGAGTGGAAGATCTGCTTCCGATTTGTGCCGCAAAGCTCACAGACGAGCAGAAAGCAAAACGGACGGAAACTTCTGGTGATTTCATTTCCATGTGTGACCAGGATCCATTGCTTCTGAAAACCATCGTCACAGGAGATGAGACCTGTTGCTACCAGATCGATCCGGAATCAAAACGGCAATCGATGTTATGGTGTTCACCGACTTCCCAGCGACCAAAAAAAAAAAGCCGTCTGCAAAAATCCATGGTGAAAACATTGTTGATCGCCTTCTTCGACAACAACGGCATCATCCACAAGGAATTTGTTCCTGCAGGTCAAACCATTAATGCTGCATTTTACCAGTCCGTTTTGAACCGATTGCTACAGCGTATCCGGCGGGTTCGGCCAGAGTTGCACAGGACTGGAAAATGGATGCTGCTCCATGACAATGCCCCTGCACACTGTGCGATCCGTGTGTGCCAATTCCTGGCTCAGAAGATGGTAACTGTTCTTGAACACTTTCCGTACTCCCCTGATCTGGCCGCCTTCAAGCGGGGAAACAGGAAGAAGTCCGCAGGAACCAGATCAGGGGAGTACGGAGGGTGTTCAAGAACAGTTACCATTTTCTGAGGCAGGAATTGGAAAAGTTTGCGTGAATGCTATCAGAAAACAAACAAAACAAAGATAGAAACAAATTTTCTTTATTTCCCTTCAAAATAGTCACCACCCGCTACAAAACACTTTTGACAACGTTCGTACAGCTTCTGGAAACTATCAGCAAAGGCCTCCTGTGGAATCGATCGTAGAACGGCTGTCACACGATCTTTGATGGCATTCACGTCCGCAAAACGTTCACCTTTCATGGCCGCCTTCAAGCGGGGATACAGGAAGAAGTCCGCAGTAGCCAGATCAGGGTAGTACGGATTGTGTTCAAGAACAGTTACCATCTTCTGAGCCAGGAATGGAAAAGTTCGGTGAATGTATCAGAAAACAAACAAAACAAAACAAAGATACAAACAAATTTTCTTTATTGCCCTTCAAAATAGTCGCCACCCGCTACAACACAAATTTGACAACATTCGTACAGCTTCTGGAAATTATCAGCAAAGGCCTCCTGTGGAATCGATCGCAGAACGGCTGTCACACGATCTATGTTGGCATTCGCGTCCGCAAAACGTTCACCTTTCATGGCCGCCTTCAAGCGGGGAAACAGGAAGAAGTCCGCAGGAGCCAGATCAGGGGATTACGGAGAGTGTTCAAGAACAGTTACCATCTTCTGAGCCAGGAATTGGCGCACACGAATCGCACAGTGTGCAGGGGCATTGTCATGGAGCAGCATCCATTTTCCAGTCCTGTGCAACTCTGGCCGAACCCGCCGGATACGCTGTAGCAATCGGTTCAAAACGGACTGGTAAAATGCAGCATTAATGGTTTGACCTGCAGGAACAAATTCCTTGTGGATGATGCCGTTGTTGTCGAAGAAGGCGATCAACAATGTTTTCACCATGGATTTTTGCAGACGGCTTTTTTTTTTTTGGTCGCTGGGAAGTCGGTGAACACCATAACATCGATTGCCGTTTTGATTCCGGATCGATCTGGTAGCACCAGGTCTCATCTCCTGTGACGGTGGTTTTCAGAAGCAATGGATCCTGGTCACACATGGAAATGAAATCACCAGAAGTGTCCATTCGTTTTGCTTTCTGCTCGTCTGTGAGCTTGTGCGGCACAAATCGGAAGCAGATCTTCCACTCACCCAAATCATCGCGGACGATGGTATGCACCGTGTCCTTGCTAATGTCCAATTCCTCCGCAATCAATCTTAGAGTCAATCGCAGATCTTGTGCCAGCATTTGTCGCACTTTCTCGATCATTTCTGGGGTTCTGCTTGTCGATGGCCGACCTGAACGTGGCTCATCCTCAATTGTTTCCTTCCCTTCACGGAAGCGTTTAAACCATTCGTAAACACATTTTCTGCTCACGGCTTCCCTCCCGTACACCTGCACCAACATTCCATGTGTCTCCGTTGCAGTCTTCCCCAATTTGTAGCAGAAATTGATGTTTACACGTTGCTCCATTGCGCTGTGACACTTCCTCTCACACTGACTACGTTCAACTGGTCGCAGTCTGTTTACACTGCTAGTCACATGCATTGCATGCTGTGTATCGATTCTCCCCAAGTCTCTGAAGAACCATGCGCATGCGCAAGCACATGCGCCAAGTTACCGTTCAGATATGACACCATTCACCAAACTTTTTAGACACACCACGTATGCTACCTATATAATACGTAATTTACATGCGCTTACTGTTACTATGACGTAGGTGAGAAGAAATAAATTAACACACAATTATGTTGAAAAAATTGCAACTTCAATTAACTTAGAAAATGTAGCCCTAATTTTATTTTCAGAGCAGAATTGGTGTAAGTCAAAAATGGGTAATGAGGGCTAAAGTAAACATTCTGTAAAATACAGCGCAATGTAGCAGTTAGTATTGAATTTATTTAAACTATTAGTAGACAGTGAATAGCACGAAAGATATATTAATTGCTACTTTGCGCTATATTTTACAGAAGTCTTACTTTAAACCTCATTACCTAATTTTGACTTACACTACTTCTGCTCTGAACGGCTCAAATAATCACTGGGAATGTAAAATGAACACCAATAACAGTCATGCAAATTATAACAGAAAATATTGATTTTTATATTAAATGTAAAATGGCTCTTTTATTTCTTGAGAACTTAATATGTCTGCCACATGAATCTACACCAACACATCAGAAATTTATCGACACAATCTGGATTTATTCAAGAAGTGAATATTTTGCAAAAGGATTTCGATACTCCATGAATTCTTGAAAAATTGACACCATGGTCCCTACTTAAATGCAATATAACATTAAACTTTTGAAAAATATAAAGAAAAAAACGAATACATAAATTATGGAATTATTTGGATTAAAAACTCTAGATACCAGTGGCGGTTCCTCGGGTGAGGGAAGGGAGGAACGTCCTCATATTTTCTTCTTCTGAAAGTAAATACCAAATAAAATATGTGCCTTGAAATTCGAGGAAGATTCGATAATTTTTAAGTTCACAGCTGTAAGAAAACTCGGTTGATCGAGTTTTAAACGACGCGCGCTTATGTGCTGCAGAAAACTGTGAGAAAGACGCGAGATTGTCTATGAAGGGGAAAGGCACTCCATTCCTCCCCTACTGCAGTTAACACCACAGACCAAAGAGTTTGTAATATATAACTAGAGACACCAACGGCGCTAGTTTCGCGTACAAAATTGAACCGCTGTTCGGCCGCCATTAAAGGGAGTTGATGCTTCGCCGGGAGTGCGAGCAGTTCGTGCTTATTGAGGAGTACGAATAAATATAAGTACACTTGAAGGGAAATAATTAGAAAATGGTGAAATACTGCGCCGCAAATAATTGTTCGAACATAGCTATTATTGTAGGATGCTCAGGAAAGCATGCATATCTTAATATTTGAAAGAATGTTCCAAATGCAGTTCCTCCTTTGAATGTGTTTACAGAATGTCGGAATATTTCTTGGATAAAGCTTTTCCAGAAACAAATTAATCAGGTTTACAAGGTTGGTTTCAACAATGTCTGTAACGGTTAGGTGCCATCATATTACAGTGGATTATAATAGCAGAGTGCATAAGAAAATCCTCAGACTATATCTGTCTAAAACTGTTTTGTTTCACAATAAATGAATTAATAATGTAATTTTCGTATTGTACAGTATGTACTCCTACTTTTTGGTTGTATTAAATGCAAAGAAATTAGTGAAAATATAGCTGATGGCCTAGTTAGGCCTATTTTTACCACTACTACTAGGTCTACTATGACTACTACTACTAGGCCTACTATTACCACTACTACTAGGTCTATTATTACCGCTACTACTAACTAGATCTCACTACTACTAGGCCTACTAATACCACCAAAACTAGGCCTATTATTACCACTACTACTAGGCCTACCATTACCACAAAAACTATGCCTACTATTACCACTAATACTAGGCCCACTATTACCACTACTACTAGGCCTATTATTACCACTACTACTAGGTCTACTATTACCACTACTAGGCCTACTATTGTCATTACTACTAGGCCTACTATTGCCACAAAAACTAGACCTAATATTACCACAAAAACTAGACCTACTACTACTGCACCTACTATTACCATTACTACTAGGCCTACTATTACCACTACTACTAGGCCTACTATTACCACTAATCCTAGGCCTATTATTACCACTACTACTAGGCCTACTATTACCACTAGTACTAGGCCTAATATTACCACTACTACTAGGCCTATTATTACCACTACTACTAGGCCTACCATTACTACAAAAACTAGGCCTACTATTACCACTAATACTAGGGCTACTATTACCACTACCGGTACTACTAGGTCTATTATTACCACTACTACTAGGCCTACTATTACCACTACTTCTAGGCCTACTATTACCGCTACTAATTGTATTAAAAAGTCTGTTCTGACCTCTAACTTGGTGGTCATCAACTACACAATGAATAGATTGTTTTATCATAAAATTTATTCTCATTATATTTTAAATCTGTTTCCAGAATTTTTATGATCTCATATTTCACCACTAAATATTTTCTAAGCACCATATACCTTCCTCTTCCTTTGCATGAAAGGACTGAAATATAGATCACTTGAAATATTACAGTAAATATCCATTACTATGTCCTTAAAACAATACTAGCAATACTGAAAATTAATGCTGACATTGCCATTATTCACTATTTCACATACTTATTCCGAGTGTATTTGGGTGATTTAATTTATTTTTTAGAATATCGCCAAAGATGAACCATTATAATACTTTAATAAATGTAGCGCTCCTCTGCCATTCATGTTTATTTCATCACGACTCATCCTTTGTAAAAGATGTTTAAAAAAGTGTCTCTATCACCAGGCTACATCAATGTATTGTGGTACTGTTTTCGAATTTTGCGACGAAAACACTCCCTTTAATGGCGGATGCTAGCCGATTCAATTTGTGACATTTTTCTTGCCTGCCACTCACGGGTATGTGTCTCTAGTAAGTATTACAAACTCTTTGCCACAGACTTACTAAATAACCGCTAGACCGCTCACTGGTGCTAGTGTTATGTTCCCAAATTAAACAGTCGACGAGCGGCCATTTGTTTGGTAGAGCTGAATAAGTATGGTTCTTTCGTATGCTGCTTTTATTGCAGCAATGCACACGGATGTAAAGATAAAGAAGGAAGGAATGTTATATTTCACTGGTTAGTTGATCTTTAATTTCCACGACGATTGTTTCTTGTATTATGTTACACAAGACAAACTATTGTACTTGCCATGTGACTCGTTATGCTTCAAGTTTCCTCTGATTAAAGATTCCCTTAACCGAAAGTGCAATCCGCAGAGAGAAATTCTACCTTACATTGAATCATTCAGTGTGTACAACTCATTTCGAAGATAGTAATTACCTTTCAAACTACGTTATTATACACTATTATTGTCCTTCACTCACTCTATAGCATTCATTTTCTTCCAACAGCATACATGAATAATAAAATTATTCACCGAACTTAAACATACAGAAACTGCATAAATTATATAAATATATATATTTTTTAAATATAACTGATTGAAAGTAATTCCTGTCTTAGTTACGGATTAATGAAATATTTTCTTATGCTATTGCTGCTGCTACTGCTATTATTACTACTACTATTCCTGCTACTCTTGCTACTACTTTTTTGACTTCTTATAGCAGTTTAACCTACAGATTGAATTAAAAAGGTGACATTAATCCTTTTATTAACCGTGGTTATGAATGTTCACATTCAGAGTTCCTATGAAAATGATGCAAGTCTGAACACAGTACCTATGTCTGTCAGCCAGGGTTGTCGGGTATCCCAATTTAGGCGGGATTCTCCCAATTTCCTGGTTGAGTCCGATTAAAGGGAGTCGGGATTGACAAAAATCCCGATTTTACAGATATTAGCCTTGAACATATTTAAACAAATTAGTCTGTATTTCCTATTATCCGATATTTTCAGTTATATATTGACTCGAATGATAACATAGTACACACAGAGATAATCTGCGGATATTTAGTAAGTCTGTGAGGTAGCCCAGCTGATTGCCGTAAGGCAACTAAACTCGCAAAATAATACTTCTTCTAGTTCTACCGCATTGTTGATTATTCCGTTCCGGTCCCTAGTCGCTGTTCTCGCAATTAGTAAACATTGTGTATTTTAAGTGCGTTGAGTGGCAAGAAAGATAACATTTTGATATCGCACTTTACACTAATAACAGAGACATACAATTGCTGCGTTTTATAGTTTAGTTGAACTATGTATGTTTAAACATGGATTCATCGTCAGACAGTGAAACTGTTGCGGTACCGGTTCCAAAATTAATTTCTTAGCAAATTGCTAAAACATAGGCTATTCTTGGTTAGTAAAAGAAAAAATTATTGTAGTGTTCACTGTACTGTGTGTCCTTCGTATTTTAGTGTTTCTCACGGAGGCGAATAGGCCTATTAGGCATTAAAAAGCACGTGAACACTGTGCAGAAAACTGCTATAAATCTTATGATAGGCTAAATTGTTGACAAGTCTAATGTCTTGGTTAGCTTCTGATATCCCGACTTCCCTCGCAGAAAACCTAGCAACTCTGCTGACAGTAGAGACACGGTAATAAATGTATCGCAAAGGAAGTATTGTTCCTTTAAACAAAAACATTTAGCTTTCGGATACGCAATACAACACGTATTCAAATAGCGGTTTCGAAATCCCGCGCGTTTTCTACCTAACAAATGGCGGCTTTCTGCTGCTTCAGTCTGGGAACATATTTCTCATTTCTCCGCTACAGCGTGGTAGGGGCTCGGTTAACACCAACGAGCTAATATTTCTATTTCTAGCTCGTTGGTTAACACACATACAGTGTCTGTATAAAGACAGTGTGGTCATACGAGACTTCAGTTGTGATTGGTCATTGCAGTCACGTGGTACGCGGCTGCCATTATGTTTCCAAACATCGCTGGCGGGATAGCAGAATATGTAGTTAGATTCGTGTATTTTATGTTATAGATAGAGTGGTTTTTATGGCAATAGTGCGAAATTGTATGCTGTTTTATAGTAAACACCTAAACAGAGAACCAAACGAACAAAGAAAGTGAGGTTCCCTTTAGAAACGACTACTTGAATTTTCTAAAGAACACGGGTCTCTTGATTTACAGCGGTCAAAGATCCCGAACTTAAATTTACTACTGAATGACAGCTGTTATACTAACCTACTTTGTATGAACATCTGGTAGTATGAAAGCCCTTCAAAGTAAAGTAGGGATAAATTTAGAATTGTTTATCCAAATAAAAATGTGAAAATAAATCAAAATAACGCTCGCAATTATCTTTAAATTGATACATGTGGTGGCTACATTACTTTACATAATAATATTCTACGGTTAATGAGCAAAGAACCAAACAGAAATAATTAATTGGTATCGTCTTGCAGATTCATTCTTGATTACACGGTTATATCATTAACGTAATATTGTTAAACTTGTTAAATTAACGGCGAGACTTTATGCCGAAGCTACTCACTAAGATAAAGTACGTACAATAATGCTGTAGTTTCATTATTTTACACAGTGAATTTAAAAAGTTGTTAATTTAACAATTTTAACAATTAGATTAATAATATGTACCTGTGTGTTAAAAATGTGTAATCATAATCAAGAACGAATAAAAATAATTCTAATAATAAGTTTTTTAATATTAAACTCACCAATTTCTGATGCAGCATTGTTGTCCTCCATGATACGTCTTGAAATTAAATCACTATTTAGTCTACACGTGGGAATTAAATCACTATTTACACGTACGTCTTGAAATTAAATCCTATTTACGTCCTAAATTACATTAAAATATATATTGTATAATTATGTAGCCCTACATATAACATTTACAAATGGAAGATTATCGTCAGTTCAACACATTTTGAAAAATACATCATCTACGTTTGATATTATTAGCTATTAACCCAGCCCATAAAATTTCTGCTCTTTTAATAGAAGTATTCGCGTCGGCATGTACATTCCTACTTGGTTGTGAATTGCACTGAAACAAAGTACGCTGCCCATGAACAAGTCCTTTGACAGACTTCAGGGGCCGTATTCATAGACATTTTAGCGCGGGCTTTCGATGGATTATCAGCGTTTTTCGTATTCATAAACCAGTGTTAGCGATAGGATATGATTTGAATTCTGTACAAGTAACCAGTGGATAGCCGGTGCTGCGAAATGTCTATGAATAGCACCCCAAATGTTTCTCAGTTTTTGAATGTTCCCTCAAATTATTCAATTTCGCCACAGTTTCCCATCTACACGCTTTGCAATATGCTTTATTCGGCACCCCTACTACAGGTCGTATCCATCCTTTGAACATAGAACCTTGTTCCCATTCCCCCCTATACTTTTGTTGTCGAGATTCTAGTTTCAATTTAGATTCACCACGAATTAATTTCTTCTTCTTCTCGGGAGTCTCTACACCTCTTCTTCTACGCGTGGATTCTCCGAAGAACTCATACTTAGCACTATTGTAAGACAATGCACAATGAAAAACTATGACAAAACTGTCAAAACGTAGGTCAAGGTTAACTAAGTGAACTCGACTGATTTTTCAGACAGTCTGAGGCTAAAATATAAAAAAACGATGGGCATAGAAGGGGATGAAGAAGGGCGGGGGAAATAGAAAGTTTAAGAAAAAAAATTATGTTAAAAATTGCAGTTCAAGAGTCCCTCTCAAAAACAATAAAAATGAAACCTTCAAAGCTAAAAAAAAAAAAAACTGTAGGACCTCTTGTTCAAGACTGACGGCTTCACTGGGCAGCCCATTCAACGTCTCTTCTTAGAAAGTTAACTCTATTACATCTCCAGAAAAAATACACAGAAATAGCGTTTGCATTCTTCATCCTTTTTTACGACTTTATTCATAGCTTCTCAGGGACAGGAATAATGCGAAAAAACCCCTATTCCTCTTTGTGATTCGGCTTCTTTAAACCTTCAAACATATCACAGCTCTTGCTAAGGTGTACTGATCACAAGACTTTCACTTCTTGACCGGGCAGTCCTTTCGTGGGTTTGTTTATAAATTGACACCCGTCCCTTTTTTATGACTTTATTCAGAAATCTTTCCAAGAGATTGTTCAAAAAAATTCTCCATCCTCCCTTTCCCATTTAATGAACCTGCTTTGAACTTGCCTTCCTAAAAATATACCATCTCTCATGCAAACTTAAGGAATTGAATAATATTTGATTGTGGTCAGGTGGTCGAGTCTCGAAACGGCTACATTTTGTCATCAAGCTACAGCCGTCCGGCAACCAGCTACGGGTCCTTAAATCCGTCTACGTTTAGCCGGTTCCAGCTACGGTTGGTAACGCTGCAGATCGCCAACTTGTCTAGTATAACCTAAATTTCATTAAGTACTGCTATATTATATCACTGTCAGTTATAACAAAACACATACCGAATTACCTACGCTAAGGCATTCAGCACTCTATGTGACAGAAAAATGTTTGAAAGAGCGGGAGAACATCACATTAATATATATTCCAATTACGATTCTTTCATTAGTTCCATAGGAACATATGCTCGTCATGGAATCATAATGGCGGCGGTGGGCGTGAACTGTGCTATTGTCCACACTGTCTTTATATAGACACTGTAAACACACATAGATAACAGCACACTAGCGGCCAGAGAAAGAAGCACAGTTTTAAAGCAAGTAAATGAACGGAGAGGGAGGAGATCCTCCTCTGAATCAGTTATGGGCGGGAAATAGATACCGACTGGTCGTGCAGCAAGCTCGCTACCGCTGCCATCTAACGATGTTGCATTCAACCGGACTATAACACATCTAGGAGGAGACACAAACACTGAATTTTCTAGAACCATTTATCAATTACACGACATCAACAAGCACTTAGTAACTATTGAAGCCTACCGACCAACTCCTCACGTAACACAATGTCACAAATGTCAGGGGTTTGGACACACATCAAAACGTTGCAATCTACAAACTCATTGCGTAAATATGGAAACAATCATTTATTTGTAGACTGTCCCTCGAAAGGAATCCCATACCCAGCTAAATGCGCCAACTGCCAAGGAACACATACTGCCAGTTACGGTCAGTGCCCAATTCAACAAGAACAACCAGATTTGCTTCGACAGAAACTGAGAAACAAACAAATCATAAACTCCACAGCAAACAAACATCTACCAATACCAACACAAGACGAATTTCCTACATTGCGACAACCAAGATCGAGAAATTTATCAGCTTTCGAAAACACTTTCGGTTCATCTTCAGCACATTCACAACCTGTTCCTGAATCTCTTGCCGATTCATTAAAATATATTATTGCTCTTCTCCGAGGAATAAACATAAAGGGAATTATTTGTACAATTAATATACTAATACAATGCCTCAAAACGACACCAGATCCTTTGTCTAAAATAATGGTTCTACTAGACGGATTTACTCTATTCACAAATATGAACTCCACTGTCGATGGACCTTAAACCAATGGTAGGACACAAAAATCTGTTATTACTTAATTTTAATGCAAATGGAGTCAAAAACCAAACCTACGAACTACAACTACTAAACAAATATGACATAGATATAGCATGCATCACTGAAACACACTTACAACCAAATACGAAATTTAAAATTTGTAACTATAAAATCCATCGTACACACAGACTTCAGAGAAATGGTGGAGGAACCGCTATAATTATAAAATTCAATATATCTCATAGACGAGCAATATTACCACAATTCAACATATTAGAAACCACTGAAGTTTACATTAATTTCGATAATACTGAATTATTAGTGACATCTGTTTACCATCCACCATAACTGCAAACGAACTAACCTGATATGACCTCATTAGTTTCCGTCCATAACAATTTTGTCTGCTGTGGTGATTTAAACGCAAAGAATACAGCCTGGAATTCCCGTATCACTACGCCAAAAGGTCATTTTCTATTGGACCATTCTATAAAACATCATTATGCGATTGCTGGCCCATTAATGCCAACCCGATATCCTTGGTCACAAATACATAAACCAGATGTTCTAGACATCTGCTTATATAAAACCAATACTATCCCAACCAATCAGCAATGTCTCACAGCGTTGGACTCCGATCATATTCCAATCCTAATTACAATAAACAAACCGATCACAAAACATGAAATGAAAAATATAATAGCAAAGACGACAAACTAGGACGACTATACAAAACAACTTCACAAGTCAATACCAGTAAATATCCGTATTTTTTAACCATCGGATATAGATACAGCACTACAATTATTTACGGACACGATTATTGAAACCTACAACTCTGTCACTACTACATCACCAATACCTCCATCACTCAACGAATTTCCAGACCTGAAACCACTCCTTACAGCCAAAGCTAAAGCAAGGTAATTTGGCAGGAATTCCGGGATCCACAAGCCAAGAGAGCATATTAGAGATACCAAAGGGCATACGAAGAAACATCAAATATACAAAATAAACGCCTTCGCCACAAAAATAGAAAATTCTCCACCCACTAAAAAGAATTTTGGAAATTAACAAAAAGACTATTAGGTAAAACAAATACCCCACATAACACACCTATACAAAATATCAACAACCAAATGATATATGATCCTCGAAAACAAGCCGAAATTCTTGCAGATTCGTTCCAACATCGTTTTGAACCACATAAAGAGACATCCCAACCTAAATTCACAGAGGAAGTCACGCAAATTGTGAAGAGCATACTACAACAGCCTCCAAGACATACTATACCAGTCACCACCCCACGAGAAGTATATAACATAATCCGCAAAATCCCACTTCAGAAAACAGCTGGTCCAGACCACATTCCTCCACAAGCATTGAAGAAATTACCCCGACGCTCCATAATACACCTAACGAAGATCTACAATGCCTGTTTAAAATTCATTTATTTCCCACAAGCATGGAAAGAAGCCATAATTATTGCAATCCACAAGCCAGGAAAGGACCCCACACTTCCTACAAGCTACAGACCTATCAGTTACTTGACTTCCTAGGAAAGATACTGGAAAAACTTCTGCTATCACGACTACGTCCAATCTTAACTGCTCCAGATGCTATTCAAAATGAACAATTTGGATTCAAATCTGAACATAGCACTCAGGAACCATTGGTCAGGCTAACGCACTTCATACAGACAGGATTCTTATCTCAACAACATACCGTTGCTACATTTTTAAATATAGAGCAGACATTTGATACCATCTGGCATGATGGACTTCTGTATAAGTTCCAAAACTCTCAATCCCTGATGTATACATTCACCTAATAGCAAACCTTCTGGAAGGAAGAACATTTCAAGTCCGTTATCACAAACAAACTTCCACTTCCAAACCAATTCATGCAGGAGTACCTCAAGGTTCCATATTAAGTCCAATTCTATATTCAGCTTACGTTCAAGGCATCCCTTTGCACTCAAAATGCCAACATGCTCTCTACGCAGATGATACAGTCATATATACGAATCACTTCAATATACAGTATGCCCGCAATGATATGCAAGAAGCTCTAGATAAAATAACGCAATGGTCAACGAGATGGAGGCTTAAAATAAATAACACCAAATCAGAGGTAGTCATATTCACAAGAAGTTTCCCCCGTATAAATGAGCCACTTCATATTCAAAATCAAGCCATCCCCTTTAGTTCATCAGCAAAATATCTTGGAGTCCTCCTTGACAAGAGACTAACGTTCAGACATCATATTCATTCCGTGACAAATAGAGCTTTTCAACGATTCATGTTCCTATATCCCTCTTCAAGAGCTCAATACCAACAAAAACCAAATTACAACTGTACATATCCGTCATCAGATCACTCATGATGTATGCATGTGAAGCATGGTCTCACGCCCACCCCCGCCATCTTCGAAGACTCGACGGTATCTAACGTGCAGTATGCAGAACTATCACTGGAGCAGATTACCACATCCGAAATACCAATTGTACAGAGACCTCAACATCAGTTTATTTAGTGACTACGTTCGAACGTTACGGAAAAATTATCTGGAAAAGCTACATTCTCACATCAACCCTCTCATGCACGAATTAACTCAGTGATCACCCTCCACCTGCTACACTCAGCTCACCTATCTCCATCACTGATGAAGATAAAAGGAAGATGAAAACGTCAATGTAACATAATCATATTTCTCTACACGACTGCGAAAGGCAAGGGTCCATAAGAGACCTGGAACTTATTGAAACAGGCATATAAATTGCCACCAATTAAAAAAAAACAAAAAAAGGAAAAAAAAAAAAAAAGGAGACGCAGAAGCTCTAGAAAAAAAAATAACGCAATGGTCAACGAGATGGCGGCTTAAAATAAATAACACAAAATCAGAGGTAGTCATATTCACAAGACGTTTCCCCCGTATAAATGAGCCACTTCATATTCAAAATCAAGCCATCCCCTTTAGATCATCAGCAAAATATCTTGGAGTCCTTCTTGACAAGAGACTAACGTTCAGACACCATATTCATTCCGTGAGAAACAGAGCTTTTCAACGATTCATGTTCCTATATCCCATCTTCAAGAGCTCAATACCAACAAAAACCAAATTACAACTGTACATATCCGTCATCAGATCACTCATGATGTATGCATGTGAAGCATGGTCTCACGCCCACCCCCGCCATCTTCGAAGACTCGACGGTATCCAACGTGCAGTATGCAGAACTATCACTGGAGCAGATTACCACATCCGAAATATTTGTCTATGTCCGAAATACCCAATTGTACAGAGACCTCAACATCAGTTTATTTAGTGACTACGTTCGAACGTTACGGAAAAATTATCTGGAAAAGCTACATTCTCACATCAACCCTCTCATGCACGAATTAACTCCGTGATCACCCTCCACTTGCTACACTCAGCTTACCTATCTCCATCACTGATGAAGATAAAAGGAAGATGAAAACGTCAATGTAACATAATCATATTTCTCCATACGACTGCGAAAGGCAAGGGTCCATAAGAGACCTAGAACTTATTGAAACAGGCATATAAAGTGCCACCAGTTAATAAAAAAAAAGGAGGAGACACAACAGAAACAGCTGTAACGCAATGCTATGAAAGACACCATGTAAACTTTTTTTAAAATTATAAATCAAAAATATTATTCATTGCACTTTATATAGGCTACTATTCATGGTTTGAAACATTCGTGGATATTTGAAAGTTAAAGTCGGGTTTATGTAAGACAAATAGGAATTAGTTTTACGTAGTTGGCCCCTGAAATTCACTTCTATTCATTGTTTATTAGACAGGGCAACAGCCAAGTTGTCAGTTTTGTACAAATATATTTGAAACTGAAAGTAGGTAGGTACACCAAACTACATTATTTTTAATATAAAAAATTAATCGGCCACCGGCAGCTTTGAACAATAATGATAGTATGACTTTACAAGAACTGACATTCTTCAAAGTCCACACCTGTAGAGTAACGGTCAGTGCGTCTGGCTGCGAAACCAGGTGGCCCGGGTTCGAATCCCGGTTAGGCAAGTTACCTGGTTGAGGTTTTTTCCGGAGTTATCCCTCAACCCAATAGGAGCAAATGCTGGGTAACTTTCGGTGCTGGACCCCGGACTCATTTCACCGGCATTATCACCTTCATATCATTCAGACGCTAAATAACCTAGATGTTGATACAGCGTCGTAAAATAACCTAATAAAATAAAAAATAAAATGAAAGACATTCTTCAAAAGTATGTGATACTGAACTTGTAAAATGTACATGTGGCAACACAGAACATGTGGGTGGGTGCAGTGTTCTCGCTTTCCTCAGATTATTTCCCATTTCCATTTCCGTAAAACGGTTCCGGTTACGAGTTAGTAGCTAGTCTCTTCCAACACGTGTGATGCTGTAGTGTCCTCGAAAAATGCTCCGAGATTGTGAATTTCCTTGTAATTGTTAATTTGTGCAATTATTCAACAATGAATAGAAGTGAAATCATAATGTATTTTGGATAATTTAGGAAACTCAGTTTACAAGAACAGATTATTGCTATACAGAAGGGAAGGCCAACCCCAACTCTACCTGGTCTTACATGTATGCATGTAGGCTAATTTGTAGCATGTTTCATTCAAGAAGGTGTCATTTAGTGCTGTTAATTTCTTTCCTCCTCTTAAGAAATATGCAGGAGCCGCCACTGGTAGATACATTATCCAAAACCGGAATGGTTGCACATTTTGATTATAATTGTTTATTTACTGTGCCACCTTTGCTTATCTTAAAAGTTAATAATTTACATTAACGTTTTTGATACATGTGTATCATCTTCAGATGTAGAGTGTTAGATAAACATTTATGATGAAAACCTTGCCTTATGGTATGGAACTTGTTATGGTTTTCGGATCTTGCTAAAGTGAATTGCTCTAACTTAACCTAATTTAGTCTATAATACACATGTTACATTAAGTTAAAATCATTTGCATTCCATATAGTACTATTTAAAAGATTTAAAATTATTTAAAGTGATATAAAACTATAAATAATCAGAGGAATATAAAAAACGTTGTAGGACACTTTAAAACACTGTAAGCACTTGTTGGCTGTGTGTGCCGGTTTTTAACATCGTTAGATGGGGCTGCTTCTGTTGATCTTGATTTTAACAACGAACTGAAACGGAGTACTGTTTATATCACTAACATGTATATAATTATTAACATCCATCTTGTACCAATAACGTCAAACCACCCACACATAGCACCATAGCAAACATATATCTATGATTTTCACATCAATCTAGTGAACAAAATCGAATGAATTGCTTTAATGATACACATCGTTAATAATTATATTGAGTACTTGATAGCTCAGTGGTAGAGCGCCTGACCGGAGAAAAGGAAATCGCAGGTTCGATTCCCGCTCGAGGTTGTGAAATTTTTCTTTCATGCCATGGCATGATTGTGACTATAATAGTATTTAATTCACCAAAATAGTTATTAAATACTACGTACTTTATTTTTTTTTTCACCAACAGAGCTGAATATACATTTATAAAAGTACCTGCCATTAGTTAAGATTGCAGAAAATATAAAAGATTGGAGAATGCTGGGTTTGCAGTGAAACATCTGCCCTTGGGCAGAACACAATGAATGAATCAACCACTGAAAGAGAATACAAAGAAAACAATTTATCTACAATAGACATACTGTAATAATTAATCTTAGGCTTTCAACAAAAGCGCCATTAAGAAATGCATACAAAGAAAAAAGTGGTACTTTTAAGCTTCTCATGCACAGCTAATTGAAAGCACCACCATATTAGAAAAAGTACAATGTAATTTATTAGAGATAAGTAGATATTTCACATTTCCTTATTTTGAGCTTCGATACTGGCAGCGCTTGGATTGGTTATGCCCCCATTGCTGGAGTACTGTGCCACATTTATTCTCTAAAAATACGTAAATAGTGCACCCAAAACTCGCCAGTTGAGAAAGCTGCAGGTTCAAATTGATGCCATGGTGAAGTGCAGTGAATGAAGCAATTATGGTGGGTGGTGAAGAAGGTTAAAGTAGGTAGGCTGGTGATGAAGTGGATGGTAGTTCCTGAGTGGGATACGAAGCATCACTTGCTGGAATGGCTCCTCTTAGTAAGTTATACCTGAAGCCATCGTTATACTGATTACTGTGAAAATGGCTTGCCCACATTTGCTACCTGTTACAATCAAGATTCTATTAACATCTTCGAAAAATACACAAACCAGGGTTGGTATTAATTTAAATTAATGATTTAGTCATGATGTAAATAAAATAATTTTCATTATTTACATCAGATAATTGTTATTACTATAAATTACAGATTAAAATTAAATGCAGCTAACATGGTTAAAATGAGAAATTAACTTTCTGAAGAAAAAAATATAAACGTTTTTAATGTAATCTTCATCTTACGATGTTTGGTGACGTATACACGTCCGTTGATGTGACATATTAATGAATTTAAATACTATTATAGTCACAATCATGTCATGGTATAAAAGAAAAATTTCATAACCTCGAGCGGGAATCGAACCTGCGACTTCCTCCTCTCCGGTCAGGCGCTCTACCACTCAGCTATCGAGTTCATCTCACGCCAAAACCTTGGAATTATCCTTTCATACTGGCGACTCTTTGGCGTGAGACGAACTCGATAGCTCAGTGGTACAGCGCCTGACCGGAGAACAGGAAATCGCAGGTTCGGTTCCCGCTCGAGGTTGTGAAATTTTTCTTTCATACCATGGCATGATTGTGACTATAATAGTATTTAAATTCATTAACATGTCACATCAACGGACGTGTATACGTCACCAAACATCGTAAGATGAAGATTACATTTGTAAAGTTTCTTTCAAGCCATAAGCAGTGCTGACTAGATCAGACGCTATGGACAGTACTCTATAACAGAGTCGCCAGTATGAAATGATAATTTCAAGGCTTTGGCGTGAGACGAACTCGATAGCTCAGTGGTACAGCGCCTGACCGGAGAACAGGAAATCGCAGGTTCGGTTCCCGCTCGAGGTTGTGAAATTTTTCTTTCATACCATGGCATGATTGTGACTATAATAGTATTTAAATTCATTAACATGTCACATCAACGGACGTGTATACGTCACCAAACATCGTAAGATGAAGATTACATTTGTAAAGTTTCTTTCAAGCCATAAGCAGTGCTGGCTAGATCAGACGCTATGGACAGTACTCTATAACAGAGTCGCCAGTATGAAATGATATTCCAAGGCTTTGGTGTGAGACGAACTCAATAGCTCCGTGGTAGAGCGCCTGACCGGAGAACAGACAGTCGAAGGTTCGATTCCCGCTCGAGGTTGTGAAATTTTTCTTTCATACCATGGTATGATTGTGACTATAATATTTAAATTCATAAACGTTTTTACATATGACTGTTCTGCTGCTTGTTAAAACTATTAGAAATATACATGTGGAGCAAACTTGCAAAACTTAACATGTCCATTTTTAGAAAATACACTTCAGATGCCAAAAACTTGCATCTCTGCAATGAACAAAATATTTTCTATGGTAAAATATATTTTTCTTGCTATAAATTCATATACAATTTCACCACAGAAAAATCTTTGTTTATTACAGATATACGTATATTTCTATCATTTTCTGAAAAATCGATAGGGTTTGAAAGTTTGCTTCTCATATGTCTTTTCCTAAAGCCTATTTAAGGAGAAACAGAACACATGGTACAGGTAGTCAAGTAGGGCCTACTTTCGGGATCACCACCTAATTCAAGCATAGTATGATGCTGAGGATTGAAATGAATAGGTGTAGCTCATAACAATATTCAAACTAACAATTGCACAAATGCCAAATGGACTATGTATTTATTTTGAAAACACACAATGCTAATCTCTCCTGATAAATTTATTTGTAAATATAAATGTCTCTAAATAGTTGAGTTCTTTTCTAATGAATAACAAACTGAAAATAATATCTTGCCTAAGTATAAGCTAATTATTAGTATCAATAAGTGCAGGTTATTAGTGCTGTAACTCTTCATGTATTAATAATGATTCCTATGTGTAAACATACTAAATTATTTTCGAAGCGATGTTGTTAATTACTTAAAATAACACATTCAAAAATACACAATTATGTAGGAACTAATGCACAAATTAAGTTTAAGTGAATTACAGAAGTCATTTTAATAAACAAATCCGATTTCGACAAAAAAATTCTCACTTAAATTTAAAAATCAATACAGTTTACCAACCCTGATTATTTACTTGCATTGAGCTTATGCCAACGCCAATGCTTACCTTTTAAGCTGTGCTACATTACTTGGCACAGGAAACAGGAATAACCAGGTCTTCTCATTACTATCCGATTTCTGTCAGTACACTGCAGCATATTCACAGTGTAAAACTCCGCCATTTGTCTTTCTATTAACTGAAACAAACCAGCAGTAGGCTTGTATCATATAATGCATTAATAACACTACATTTCATAGAACAATTAATTAAAGGATTTCAGTATAATCGACGTTTGTGAAATATTCCTGGAAGAATTCTATCCACGAGTCTATAAAAATAATAAATATCTCCGGCAATATAACTCTTTTTATACTATAAAAATTATTCGAGTAAAGGAACTACTGTTAACCTTCTGAGGACTGGATACATTTTGTTACATAGACGACTATGTGGGGTGTTTCTTCACCCCAACCGATTATTTGAGATAATAAGTATTTGTGTTCCTTTTTTAAGTATATTTATTCACAAAAGAATAACAGTACCGTAAGTGAGCCTCATTAATGAACATTGTTGTAAAACTGATATCACCAACAATAGTAACTTGCAACAATGTTTAAAAACAATTTTATTTCTTATTACATAAAATAAGGAGAAAAAACATCTTACAGTTTATTCTTTCTACGCACTCTCAGTAACTGAGCCTCATCAATGAATCATTTTAATTCAGTGTTCTGCCCAATAGCAGGTCTTTCACTGCAAATCCAGTTTTCTCCAGTCTTTCCTATTTTCTGCCTTCCTCTTTGTCTCCGCATATGATCCATATATCTTATGTCGTCTATCATCTATCTTCTTCTACTCCGAACTCTTCTCCCGTTCACCATTCCTTCCAGTGCATCCATCAGTAGGCAGTTCCTACTAAGCCAGTGACCCAACCAATTCCTTTTCCTCTTCCTGACCAATTTTAGCATCATTCTTTCTTCACCCAATCTTTCCAACACAGCTTCATATCTTATTCTATCTGTCCAATTCACACATTCCATTCTTCGCCATATCCACATTTCAAATGCTCCTATTCGCTTCCCTTCAGTTCGTCGTAATGTCCATGTTTCTGTCCCATACAATACCACACTCCATACAAAGCACTACACTAGTATCTTCCTTCGTTCTTAGTTTACGTCCGGAATCTTCTACCGTGAAAAGACTCATCAAGCTATGATTGCAATTTTTCTTGGGAAAGATAAATGCGGTAGCTTCCCGTTGCTTTCCGCACATCACTCTCTCTTTTGCATCTTAAAAAGATCCTAGGGACCCCAGGGTGGAGGTGAGGTGAGTGGATTTGACTAAGTAGGCCCTCACCGAAATTCACCGCAAGGGTTAAATGTCAGTTCTATCAGGGTTTTTGACTCGATCAGAGACCGGGAAATCCCAATTAGCCTTTGCCCCAATGTGGGCATATAAATAACATTATATCTTGATTTCATACTTTCCCGGCTTTGACTTCATATAAACCCTAAAGGGACATAGTCCCCTAGATAGAACCAACTGTTCATCAATTGTCAAGTGTGAACACGAATTTATAGTTTTCTTGGCAGTGCCGAACAAAGATAGTGAAAATTTCTCGGAAAGCAGCCATATCGTCTATGGATTTCCCTTCTGTCTTAGTATTATAATAGTAAAATCTCAAATCTTAGAGACCTATCCTGACCATAGATCCTGAGAAGAAAGACCTTTGAAAGAGGCTGTCAGTGGTTTAGAGCATGCTTACTGGTGCCTGGTTAGCAATCAGTGCACCAACTACAAGCACAATTCCGAAGAATGCATGTTATTTCCTCATGAATGTAGGAACCCGATGTATTTTTTCATTATTCGGATTTTCAAGGTTCCATTTTCCGGACAGTAATTCTCCTTTTTGATTTGAATATAAGACTATTACGTCCACTATTTCATTGTCGAGGAATAGCTTGAAAATAGTTTCAATATTTTCTGTACATTTGCAGTAGGGCCACGTTTTACACTCACAATATTTGGCGCGTTTCTTCGTGTTGGTGGGTAGGGAAAATTTTTCCACTTTTCTCCACTTCTACTAAAACATACAAAGAGTCGTCTTCTCCAGAATCTCCTATAGATGGATCCACTTCATCATCAAGTACAGGTTCACGTGTGATTACTACGTCAAATTCCTCTATAATTCCTAAATTATCAACCTCTATGAGAAGAAGAAGAAGAAGAAGAAGAAGACGACGAAGACGAAGAAGAAGAAGAAGAACTAACACTTACCAACCTCCCTAGATCTAACTTATCAGTTATAATCTTCTACGTTAGCACTTTTCGACATATTGCAGAAAAAACCATACTTCAAGACAGTGATCCTCAGCAGTGAACAAATAAGTTAAAACGTTGAATATATTTAACTTACATGTTGTAAGACCGGTAGGCTACTATCAACATAAATAAACTACAAAACAATTCAAAATAAAAAATAAGACAATTAGTAAGTGACAGTAAAGACTATGTGGGGTGTTTCAACACCCCAACTACTAGTTATGTGTTTTCTAAGAAAATTAATTAACTGTCACACTTTTAACAGTTGGCATATTAAAACACAAAGCAACTTTGACACAATAAAAAAATATCATTACATAAGACGAGATTTTAAAGTGTTTTTAATTCAAGAAACTGCGACTGGGGTGTCAAAACACCCCACCCAGTCCTCAGAAGGTTAACTGTAAAGTCAAATTTTCTAAAATATGTATTGTTTTCGGGAAAGACACTTCTTTACTATTGCGTTACCGAGCTAGGATACGCCATCCCTGTGTAACGCAATTGTAAAAAATTAAACCGGGAACAACATATTTAGTCATATCAGGTTGTGTCCCAAGAATTTTAAGATGTCTGACCAACCTAACTTAGCTATATACAAAAATAAGATATTCGTTCATACTCAAAGTGTATATTAAGCGAGCCCCTACAGCCGAGGCTGCGCAGAAGTTCAGAGTAAGGACAAATTGAAGCTTGAGTCCGCCTCCATGCTTTGGGAGAAGCACCGGCTAGCAGACGGCTGTACTATGCAATGCTGAATGTTTGATATAATGTTTGGTGTCTCTTACAAATCAATCTGAATGGATAAATGAAAAAAATCATATTAACACTTAAAGCGACTACGTTATGGACATAATCAAGCTTAGTTAACGTTAGTTTGGCACGAAATAAAAGAAGACTGGAACAATTTTATATCGTAGGCCTAACTAAAGACGTTGTGTAGTTATTTGACAACATATAGAGCGAACAGAAATACAAATGCATATTATAGTAATAGTTCAGATGAAAAGAAAACTAATATTAACTATTATTAACAAAACACTGCCAGCTGCGTAAGGCATTACATTAGGTCTATATTGTAAACAAACGTTTGCTTTGATGTGGACGAGAAACGAACAATTAATATTTATCCGCTTCCATATCATATAATATACACCTGTAAAATAAAAACACATACCTAATGTTTTAGTTTGAAATATAAGTAGAGCTACCATGCAATAGCTTATTATCACAGCTGAAGTATGAAATAAACGTCACATGCGTGAATTAGTCACAAAACAGAACTCAGGCCTAGTGTACATAACACCTTGCCTATTGATTCATTATTATTATTATTATTATTATTATTATTATTATTATTATTATTAGTATTATTACTATTATTATTGTTGTTGTTGTTGTTGTTGTTGTTGTTGACTCCGTTAAATATTGTCTTACAACATTTTTATGTAAAGTCGTGTTGCACTGGTAACTTTAGGTTGTGTGCTGACATCTGCTCTTTATGTAGTACTTTCTTTTAGGTGATTATTTAACGGCGCTGTATGAACTACTAGATTATTTAGCATCGATGGTATTGATGATAGCGGGATGGTATTTGGCGACACGAGGCCAAGGATTTGCCGTAGATTACCCTGACATTTGCTTTACGGTTGGGAATATCGGAAAGAACCCAACCAGGTAATCAGCCCAAGCATGAATCGAACCCGCGCCCTAGCGCGACTCCGGATAGGCAGGCCTTAGCCCATTGAGCTACGCCAGTAGCTCTTTATGTACTTCTATGTCAGTTTAACAAGTTTAAAATATGATTCTCGGAAGGAATCCGAGATCCGTGTTCTAACATATGTTCCTATGAGTGTAGAAAGATTGTACGAGTGTTCTATTGTTAGATCACATTGTTTTCACACGATGTAAGAGTGGGTGGTAATATGCCATTGAACTGTCAACATCTGTATAATCGCTCTTTCACTTAAACGGCACATTTCTATAATGTCAGATGATGGTATGACAAAACTTCCATTATTCTTTCGTTAAAAAAAATCAAAGAGATTTTGTTTACTGTTGGTAAGTACCATACATTGAGTCTTTAGATTTATTACACCATATTTTCTTAATGATTTAACATCTAAGCCAGAAATGCATGCAATCATATTTTCACAATATTCAGTCACTGAAAATGATGTAAGAATGAGGGAATTGCAATCAATGTCTGCAATTGGAAGTTCTAAAGAATCATATCGCCTCTGATTGTCAAAACATTGAGGATTATTATTACAGTGCGTTATGTGTTCGGAAAATAGCATTGGGTATATAGGAAATTTTTAGCGGACATCCCACTCTTTGTAATATAATTTAAATAAATTATTTACGTATTTTCTAACGTATATAAAATAACATAACTAAAAATATTCCCTGTATTCTGTCATAGGAAAAAGAAATAAACTAATAAGTGTATTGATGAGTAAATTAAGGCGTTTATATTTAAAGCACTGCTTAGTTACAATATATAGATTTACTTCTGTATTCTATAAGGAGCATTCAAAAAGAAACGAGCCGGAGGCCTAGAAACAGAAATCAGTACCTGTATGCCAGAAGTATTGGCCTTGGCTGTTGAGGCACTTGTCCCTCTGCGACATAAGGCGGTGAATGGCTGTCTCGTAAAATTACCGGGGCTGCGTTGTAAACCAGTTCCGCAAGTATTGTTTGACGTCGTCCTCCAAGGTGAATCGTTTGCCCCTCAGAGCCTTTTTTAGAGGACCAAAAATGGCGTAATTGCAAGGGAGAGAGGTCTGGACTGTATGGAGGATGACCGAGAATCTCTCACTTGAATTTCTGCAATAGTGCCGTGATTGTGTTGGCCGTATGAGGCCTTGCATTGTCTTTTGCCATTAGAGCTTTTTTTAGGGGACCAAAAATGGCGTAATCGCAGGAAGAGAGGTTTGGACTGTATTAAGGGTGACCGAGAACCTCCCACTTGAATTTCTGCAAGAGTGCCTTGATTGTGTTGGCCGTATGACGCCTTGCATTGTCTTTTGATATTACAGCCTTTTTTAGGGGACCAAAAATGGCGTAATCGCAGGTAGAGAGGTCTGGACTGTATGGAGGATGACCGAGAATCTCCCACTTGAATTTCTGCAATAGTGCCTTGATTGTGTTGGCCGTATGAAGCCTTGCATTGTCGTTTGCCCCTCACAGCCTTTTTTAGGGGACCAAAAATGGCGTAATCGCAGATAGAGAGGTCTGGACTGTATGGAGAGTGACCGAGAATCTCCCACTTGAATTTCTGCGATAGTGCCTTGATTATGTTGGCCGTATGAGGCCTTGCATTGTCGCTTGCCCCTCACAGTCTTTTTAGGGGACCAAAAATGGCGTAATCGCAGGAAGAGTGGTCTGGACTGTAAGGAGGATTACCGAGAACCTCCCACTTGAATTTCTGCAATAGTGCCGTGATTGTGTTGGCCGCATGAGGCCTTGCATTGTGTTTTGCAATTAGAGCCTTTTTTAGGCGACCAAAAATGGTGTAATCGCAGGGAGTGAAGTCTGGACTGTATGGAGGGTGACCAAAATTCTCCCACTTGAATTTCTGCAATAGTGCCTTGATTATGTTTGCCGTATGAGGCCTTGCATTGTCTTTTGCCATTAAAACCCTTTTAGGGGACCAAATATGGCGTAATCGCAGGGAGAGAGGTCTGGACTGTATGAAGGTTGACCGAGAATCTCCCACTTGAATTTCTGCAATAGTGCCTTGATTGTGTTGGCCGTATGAGGCCTTGCATTGTCGTTTGCCCCTCACAGCCTTTTTTAGGGGACCAAAAATGGCGTAATCGCAGGGAGAGAGGTCTGGACTGTCAGGAGGATGACCGAGAACCTCCCACTTGAATTTCTGCAATAGTGCCGTGATTGTGTTGGCCGTATGAGGCCTTGCATTGTCGTTTGCCCCTCACAGCCTTTTTTAGGGGACCAAAAATGGCGTAATCGCAGTGAGAGAGGTTTGGACTGCATGAAGGGTGACCGAGAACCTCCCACTTCAATTTTTGCAAGAGTACCGTGATTTTGTTGGCCGTATGAGGCCTTACATTTTCTTTTGCCATTAGACTCTTTTTTTTAGGGGACTAAAAATGACGTTATCGCAAGGAGAGTTCTGGACTGTATGTAGGGTGACCGAGAGCCTCCCACTTGTATTTCTGCAATAGTGCCTTGATTGTGTTGGCCGTATGAGGCCTTGCATTATCGTTTTTGCCCCTCACAGCCTTATTTAGGGGACCAGAAATGGCGTAATCTCAGGGAGAGAGGTTTGGACTGTATGAAGGGAGACCGAGAACCTCCCACTTGAATTTATGCAAAAGTGCCGTGACTGTGTTGGCCGTATGAGGCCTTGCATTTTCGTGAAGCAGAATAACCCCACAGGTGAGCTTGCCTGCTCGTTTAGATTTGATCGCTTGGCGAAGTGTTATCAAGGTTTGCGAGTAACGCTGGGCATTCACTGTTGTCTTGTGCTGCAGGAAGTCTATCAGAAGGGGCCGTCTTGGTCAAAGAAGAACATCAGCATAACATTTCCTGCACTTGTGTGGATGGCCTCGGATTGTTTTGGTGGTGGTGACCCTGGATGCTTCCATTGCAGACTTTTTCGTTTCGATTCTGGTTCGAAGTGATGACAACAAGACATCCTGCAGCACGTGACAACAGTGAATGCCCAGCGTTACTCGCAAACCTTGACCACTCTTCGACAAGCGTTGAAATCAAAACGACCAGACAAGATCACCCGAGGGGTCATTCTGCTCCACGACAATGCAAGGCTTAATACGGCCAACACAATCACGGCTATCATGTAGAAATTCAATTGGGAGTTTCTCGGTCACTCTCTATAGAGTCCAAACCTCTCTCCCTGCGATTACGCCATTTTTTGTCCCCTAAAAAAGGCTCTAATGGCAAAAGACAATGCAAGACTTCATACGGCCAACACAATCAAGGCACTATTGCAGAAATTTAAGTGGGAGGTTCTCGGTCACCCTCCATACAGTCCAGACCTCTCTATCTGCGATTACGCCATTTTGGTACCCTAAAAAAGGCTCTAATGGTAAAAGACAATGCAACGCCTCATACGGCCAACACAATCAAGGCACTCTTGCAGAAATTCAACTGGGAGGTTCTTGGTCATCCTCCATACAGTCCAGACCTCTCTCCCTGCGATTACGCTATTTTTGGTCCCCTAAAAAGGCTCTAATGGTAAAAGACAATGCGAGGCCTCATACGGCCAAAACAATCACGGCACTATGCAGACATTCAAGTGGGAGGTTCTCGGTCATCCTCCATAGAGTCCAGACCTCTCTCCCTGCGATTATGCCATTTTTGTTCCCCTAAAAAAGGCTATGAGGGGCAAACGACAATGCAAGGCCTCATACGGCCAACACAATCAAGGCACTCTTGCAGAAATTCAAGTGGGAGGTTATCGGTCATCCCCTATACAGTCCAGACCTCTCTCCCTGCGATTACGCCATTTTTGGTCCCCAAAAAAAGGCTCTGACGGGCAAACGATTCACCTTGGACGATGATGTCAAGCAATACCAGCGGAACTGGTTTACAACGCAGTCCTGGGAATTTTACGAGACAGCCATTCACCGCCTTTTGTCGCAGAGGGACAAGTGCCTGAACAGCCAGGGCCAATACTTCTGACATACAGGTACTGGTTTCTGTTCCTATGCCCCCGGCTCGTTTCTTTTTTAATGCTCCTCATATATTACACGTTAGAAAATACGTAAATAAGTTTAGTTATATTACACTGAAGGGGGATGTCCGCTAAATAAAAAAGCCTATATACGCTACCCAATGGTATTTTCTAAGCTCCGAATGCTTATAATTCGTGCTCCCCAAACATGGCGTCTAGCGAACATGCGCGAGAGGTTTCAAATTTGTACACGACACCAGCGCCAATTGTGTGTCTAGTGCAGTTAGGCCTATTACACTCCTACGATGAAAGAGGAATGGAACGGAGAAAATTCCCTCCGGCGCCGGATTTGAACCCGGGTTTTTAGCTCTACGTGCTGATGCTTTATCCACTAAGCCACACCGGATACCCACCCCGGCATCGGACAGAATCGTCTCAGTTTAAGTTCCAACTCTTGGGTTCCCTCTAATGGCCGCCCTCTGCACTACGTCGTAGATGTCTATGAATGTAAGACTGAAGTCCACACATGTGCTGAGGTGCACTCGTTATGAGTGACTAGTTGGCCGGGATCCGACGGAATAATCGCCGTCTTAAATCTCGAAGTGATTTACGCATATCATATATATTATTTTAATGTACCGAAGTACATATGATATTTCCATGCAGAAATTCTGCGTCATCATACGATGAAAAAGTAATGGAACGGAGAATAATTTCCTCCGGCGCCGGGATTTGAACCCGGGTTTTCAGCTCTACGTGCTGATGCTTAGTGGATAAAGCAGAATATCTGCATGGAAATATCATATGTACTTCGGTACATTAAAATAAACTACTACACTCCTGTAATCCAGTACAGAAGTCAGTTCATCATGTGGTAGTGGTAGAATAAAGGTAATCGCGTTCTCTAGTTTATCCCTTAAAACAATTAAAGATTTCAGTTTAATAAATGTTTAAGGTAAGATGGAAGAATTCAGTTTAAATTTAAAAACATGATGGTACAGTTCAGTTGCATCTACACGGTTCAGTTTTTCATGCTCGTAAGCATGCAATCTGGCAAGAATATTGAAAGAATAAAGTTGAAAGCGCATGTTGAATTAAGATGCATTAAGATTTTGTATCTACATGGTACGTCGTATTAATATTAAATACCAATCTTGCATGCATTGCTTGAATGTGTGAAGTTGAAAGAAAAGTTGAATCGTGTAGATGACGTGACGTCTTGTAATCTCAAACGTATTTCATTCTTACCGCGAAACTGATATAACCTCTGCAGTTGCGAGCGTAGTTAAATAAAACATAATATTTAACATTTCTTTCTTACCTTTAACGTTGCGAATTATGTCGTTGCAGGAAAGCACCAGTAACTTCTAAATTAACTCGATCTCTTCAAATTTCTTCCTTAAGCGTCTATGTTCGTCCGTTCCATAATTTATACAATATTTAAAGAGAATATAATGCCAACATCCAACAATTGTTCAACTGAACAAATGAGGTTAATAGGTCATACACAGTAGAATAATATGGTTACTTTGTCTTCGAAAGAAAATGCAAGTCGGCTATATAGTAATAGCAATAATAATCCTAATGTTATAAAACTGACACATTCTGTAAATAATGGATATTAATAATATATGTTTAAAACTGTCATATTGGCAAAACTTATAATCACAGATTTTCGAAACCAAAGAGTTCTGTACTGCTAATTTTACAAACGCTTTGATCGAAATACAGCTAGCGCTGTCCTGACCACTGCGGCAAACTAAGGAACATCTATGAGCATCCAACATCTATCATTTAAGTTAAACGCCCCCCCCCCCTGCTCTATAATCTCTTTGCCTCAAAGTTAACGAGTTAGCAATAGAATATAGGTCCCTATTTACACTTGTTCAATGTCGTTCGATTTATAGTTCGGGCGCATGCGCAGTACGGATTTCGTTACTTCCCTTTCGATATCTGTTGAGTAGAAGTTGGTTCTATTTCTATGCGACAATTCCGAAGTTGGTGCAGCCGAATTCACGCGACAGGACTCGAACATGGTTCGGAAAGGGCAGTAGCAGATAACTTTTAATCAGCTGTTTCTATGTTTCCGCGCGCTTTGTAGCATCATGTCAGAGTGGAACAAAATTCAAGTCATGAAATTAATCGAGCTTTAAGAGCAATGTTCATGCTTATATGACATCAGAAGTAAGGACTATCACAATAGGATTCGGAGGGAAAATGCGCTGGAGTTTATTTGTAAAAATTTGGAGTCGCTTCGTCCCAATACTATTCCGTCCGACATCAAAACAAAAATAAAGAACATCAAGAGTCAATATGCAAGAGAAAAAAATGAAATTGAAAAGTCTAAAAAGAGTGTAATGAGTACAGACGATATATATATATATATATATATATATATATACTCCGAAGTTATATTTTTTCGAACATCTTACGTTTTTGGATGACTTTAAAAAATGCACACAATCTGATTCCAACATAACAACACAACAGGTAAGCACTACCGGCACTATTCTCGCGCTCTATTTGTATCACTAGAAATTAACAGTATTAACAAAAATTATTAATTGCTAATACATATTGACAATTCATTTTAATACAATAAAGATTTATTGGACAATTTTTTTCCAGTTTGAAATCTTAGCTTTAGTTTTTAGACAGAAAAAAATGTTATATAAGTATTTATTGTATCACATTATAACTTATCTGAAAATATGACATCAACATTTTTATTTTATGCCTAATTTATTTATTTCAGCTAATAGAATCTGGACAGGAAAGTACCAGTGTTTCAACTGAAATGCCGGGAGAGGTCACTAGGGCCGATTATGTGCCGGTAAGTTAGAAAATACACTGACTACATAAATATAAAAACAGTGAATTGAATGAGTACATTTAGGTTCCATCCGAATTCATTACTCTATATTTTCATCTTGCCAGGATACTCTTCCCTCATTGGAAAAGTAGTTGGCATATGAATCTCGTATTCTTCCTGCTTGTGTGCAATACTTATCGACACTTGGTTGTTGCATGTTTCGTAGACTGTCTAAAAACCCTGCTTCACTTTCTATGTAATCACTGTTACGTTTCAAAGAAAATTGTGGAAGACGCAAGCTGCTTTCACAATACTTTTCACATTTGTCACTTTTAAATCAATTGTGGTTAGTAACACTCTGAAAGGATTAGCCAAGATTCCAAATTAATGTTAAACACAACGACGAGCTCTGCTTATTCTATAATTAAAGACCCGCTTCTCTTTCGATCGCAATGGGTAGGGCTTCATAATATGTTCTTGAAGTGGAAAAGGTATCATCAGTCACAATAACGTACGGTAGATTCCTGTTATTACCAATCGTTGCATTTGGTGGAAAGTGTTCTTCTGCATTCTCTACAAATTTGAGATAGTGTACTACGCCTGTATAGATCACCGTCACTTATGTGGCCATTACAGCCAATAACAATGTAAGTCAACTTATAGTCTGCGTCTGTTAAAGCGAGCAACACTTTACCACAGTCTACTACATACAGTCACGAAGCTTGGGATGACTTTTTGCATTTCTCGCGATAGTTGCTAGCCGCTTGGAGCGGGGAAAAAACTAGGACCAATAGACTGTGCCACTGCCATCGTGATCTAAGGCCGGCTACACACTATACCGAGAGATGTGTAATGTGAAATGTGTGCCGAGAAATGCGCAAGCGAGGCGAGACAGCATTGTCCACACACAGCGCCGAGAAATGTGTAATCGAACCAAGAGTACAGAATAGAAAATAGTTGCAGGTGTCGCGCGGTAGCCATCTTAATTTAACCTATCATTGTATCTTATTTGTGTAATTATTTTGTTTTAAATTGTTTAGTAATATTTTGATAAGTTGAAATATGTCGATCCGGTGTGCTATTTGGTAGAGGAAATAAAGTGTCCAAGAACTTACCTGGAATAACCTATCATGGGTATGTATGACAGACTAATGGCATTATATTCGTAAATATACGGAGTTTTCGTCTGTAGTTTATTAATATTTAAATTTAACTTGTGTTACAGCTTTCCAAAGGATCCTGAGGATAAAGCTGTTCGGACACCTCGTGTTGTCGCAGCACAATTTGTTCCAGTCACTTCAGGGAGGAGGATATGGATCGCACGACCTCATCATATATGTATCAGAAAGGGGGCTGTGCTGTAGGCCTATATATTTCCACCCTGAAGAAATAAAGGTTAAGTAGATGAACATTACACTGATAGTTAACCATAGTAATATAGGTGTATATATTCGCTACAGTGTGTAAAGTAGGCTCGTTATGTTATATGAATTATTATTTTCAGGAAAGAAGCAGAGTAAAATGGAAGTTTGCTGAAATCTTTCTCTCCCTCTCGCTACTGTGACAGTTGTAGACGAAGTTGGGAGCTCCATTTTGGCATTGGAAGCTGATACTGAAAATGAAATTCGGGTTCTGTCGAAGAAGAATAAGAAAGTTAAGGAAACAATAGTTTTGTGCACCAAAAGAGAATAGACATTGCAACCGTATAAATGGCGAGTGGTGAAATCAGTGGGTGATTTGAAAGATGTGTTGCAAATTGTGAAACAAAATCTTGTTTGAACACGAGTTTTGTGATATGTCACGTTTAATTTCAAAGACTTTTGTATCTCTTCTCCAGAGACATACTGTATGGAAGGGTAATTCTAAGAACCAAAAGAAACAGTGTGATGAAAACGTACCGGTAACATTTAATTTTCTTTCCCATAACACATAACATTGTTAAAGAATTTGATACAGCTCTTCCTAATCTTCGGACTCTATATAATTGGTGCAGTATCGTAAATGCAGTTCATTGTAGGCTACAGATAAATGAGATATTAATATTCTCAGTATAATATGAATAAAATGTTAATATACAAATAATTGTGTTTTTTCTATGTTTATTACGTTACAGCCTATAGTTTGAACCTTATAAATCATCTAATTTCTTAATAAAAATATAGCAGTGGAACAAACCAAGACTCAACAGTTTAATAATACTAAAAAGGTACTAAGTAGTTTACATAATTTCGTGGTGCAAAACATGAATTAATGAAATATTACGTTTATTTTCTTTGAGAAGTTTGTTGCTCCATTACCATGAAAAGAAAAAGATTTATATTGCATAAAACTGCAATAAGTGTATTTGATAGACTAATTCTAAAGTGATTCTGGAATTATGCGTTTTCAATTTTTTTCACGGTCTTCAGTAATTATGACAATGTGGTCATATTATAGGAGGTGATGGAGCTTCTTTCCATGACACCAAATTATATAAAATATTTGGCAAAATTATCAACACAAGACGCAATAGTTCCAGCACGAATGACTAGGGAAATGACCAGTTTCCATAGTATTGCATCTTGGACCTAGTGAGTGTTATATTTGTAACAATTGAGGGGGGCTACAACAATGCATTAAAATACAGAAGAATCAAATTTGTATAATTTTAACATGTGTGGGCTACAAAAACATATTAGAATACAGAAGTATCAAAATATTTTTATCCTGAAAGTACAATATTTGTGGCTGCAAACCAAAACCATGTTTTTACCACATTATACATCTCGCAGAAGCCAGTGAAATGAAAGAAAATTGTGCCTTCTTTGGTGCAATTTTTCTGGAGAAATACCATTATTCCCTCACTACATTAAACGGCATGCAGAAAATTGTATTTCACTTTATCGCGAAACGGAATGATACTGCTCACTTTTTCATTAACAGGAATAGCATTCTCTTCAGTCCAATATTGCAACCCCTCCATCACGAATACAATGAAGACAACTGAATCCTTAATAAATGATCGTGTTGACTAGCAAGTAATACATACAGTAATATCTACTATAAAATCATATATTTTCATTGTTAGGTATTACGTGATAATAAAGTCATAATTTCATTCATAGCATTGCAAATCAGACACATATCCTAATTAATGTCTGATTAAATCGGTTGATATCTGCTTCCAGATTTCTTCCTTTATGTAAAGACCTCTCCGGAATAAGGACATAACCAACAAAACTGTAAATTCATGTTTCAGTAGAAAGGAAAATTATTTCAGGAGCATGTTTCATTAGTGCAATTTACTATCACAAACATTTCACTAAACAGGGATAAAATTTATTCAGCCATTGAGTTCAATTTATTGTTATAAATAAATGCTTTAAAATTATTTTCCTACCGACATCATATATTTTAATAATTTGATGTTACATTCCTTTTACCGGGGAGGTCTTCAATTTAGTATTATTATAGTTGTCGTCTCGTGTGTCATACTTATTTGTATAACATCAAAAATTTCAATGGCCGATCTGACATATTAAAACAATTTTGCTAAGTTTTCTGCATTTAAAACAGCTGAAAAATGTTTTCCCGATATCTGTGTGTAATAGTAATCGTTGACAGAGGTCGAATGTGTCTTGAAAAATTCGCTGGGCTAGCGATCAGAGCGAGAAATGTGTTTACCTCGCTCGAGGTGGGCGAGAAACTCGTTGTAGTGTGTGACGTTCCAATTAAAACAATGCTTTTGATTTCACGCAATTCTCGCCAACATTTCACATTACACATCTCTCGGTATAGTGTGTAACCAGCCTAACAACAATACGGCCTACCCGAGACTTTTACAGAATTTTGGGTGAAAGCGTCGAAAATACAATTTTAATATTTTATTGCTATTATTTTTTAACTGGGTTTGAAACGGAATTCTGGTTTTATCCATATTTAGTTTAAGTGCATTAGTAGTGAACTATTTATTTGGTTTATCTTTTGTCTTCGAAATATGCCTACTTTTCATAAGCTACAGCTCATTGTCTTCTTCTATAAGCACTAAGGACACAAGGAGGAGAAAGAATGGATGCTACTGTGGAAATACAATTTTAATATAATATTGCTATGAATTTTTCACTGGGTTCGAAACGGAAATGTAATGTTTTTTTTTTTTCCCCGTATTTAATTTCGTCCATTACTAGTGAACCATTTATTTGGTTTATCGTTTGCCTTCGAAATAGCTCTACTTTTTATAAGCTACAGCTCAGCGTCTGCTTGTATAAGTAGGAAGGACACTAGGAGCAGAAATGAATTATATTACACAATTATTTTTTTCGTTAATAAAGCAATCAAAACGTACAAGATTTTTTCTTCAGTACATATATTAATTATATATTAAATGAAAGAAAAAAAAACACTTTTCAATAATAATAATAATAATAATAATAATAATAATAATAATAATAATGGAGAAACTGCACTTAGTGTCCAATGATGGGACACTGCGCATGCGCAAGACACAGAAAAGTAAAGGAGCTACCACACCATAGATAAAGCTAGTGCTCTAATAGTAACATCACAGTCTACTATATACAGTCGCGAAGCTCAATATGTAGTAAAAATGCAAACATGGGTAGTTGCCCACCACTAGGATCGCTACTATCGCCTCATCATCGCAGATCTCTCTCCTAGCAGCCGACAAAATATGTTACACTTTTGTTGTCGTGTTCTTTTGGAAAAAATTAACACCTTCCTTCCATTATTGAAATATTAAATGCATAAAGTTAATTTATTATTTTAATGAATGCATATTAAATTCCACCATAAGCTCGAAGATACCTGCAAGAAATAAGTTAATATAATTTTTGTGTGTGCAAAACGAACTGAAATTTACTATAATAGCTTCACTCATTCAAGATTATAGCGATAGCGATAATCAATTATGAAACCAATAAATATTAATTTGCATTTCTCTTTACAACAATAATAATAATGGAAATATGAATTAATGGAGTAACTTACGTGTACCGGTACTTCTAGTGTATGCTTACGTAGTTAAAGTGGGATGAGGTTAAGCAATAATAATCACACCAGAATTGGAAATAAAACGTGATCAATAAATGTTATTGTAAGACTTTTTCTACGTCTCTAGTAAAGCAACAAATACAAATAACAACAAAATTAAGAGCTATAATTAAAACATATAGTTTGAAAAAAAAAAGTAGGCCTAAGCAATAATAATCCCACCAGAATTGGAAATAAAACGTGATCAATAAATTTCATTGAAACAAAATTTATTTTTCTACGTCTTTAGTAAAATAACACATAAAAATAATAACAAAATTAATAGCTACAATTAAAAATATATCCTCTGAAAAAAAAAGTAGACCTAACCTTATTTCTCTGGAAATTTAGCAGCCTAAGTGACAGAACTTTAACCGGTATCTAATGTCCTTTCGGTTAGACTGAAACATTTCATTGTGAAATTTAAGGATATGATGTATTCTAACAGTCACAAAGAACTTCAAATTAACAGTTTTGTTTCTGCACAGTTTCTCAATCTTTCGGAAATCGGATAACTCTGGCCTCTTTCTCTTACTGTTGCTAAAATTTATAGCACTACAAAGTCTCCTGCTTGTCCCATATTATTATTCCGATTATTATATTTTAGCCATTAACATTTTCATTACAACCAATAACGAACATTTCACAAGCATCAATGTGAAATACGCAACGAGCTAGCACTCGATAGAAATACGACACAGTCCAAAGTCGATCATGGACAGTCTATTGTTTCTAGTTGCTAACCGCTTGGAGCGCTTTATCACGAGATTTGCAAAAAAACACCTCAAGCTTCGCGACTGTATATAGTAGACTGTGGTAACATGTACTTAAACCGTTTTAGCAGGTACATTTCACAATAGCTGAGACCCAACGAAACAAATGGCGGCAGTTATATTGCATCGTTTAGGGCCGTTTTTTCCAAAGTTAGTTAAACTTGGGATAAATTAAACCCGTTCAACTTTACTATTCAGTTTAAACATGTTTCCATTTTCTCCATAAATGTCCGGCAGCCCATCCGTTTAAACTAATGTTGGCACTAGATGCTCATGGCTTCTCATGTGTTGGCTACACTGAACAATAACTTGATTACTGATGGCGTGTCAACATGTCAGCTGTTTACAGAGAATTAATCCTATAATCAAATCAACGCAAATAAAGAAGGAATGCATCTACTAGTTTCACAAATAAATAAATCTTTTATATCCATGTGAAGTGTTGTCTATCATAATAATGAGTAGTTTTCTTGAATTTATTGGAAAGTATTCTCGATTCCACTTTTCTATGATAGGCAAGATCGTACAATAACTTGTGTCTTGTGTTAATGTGCATTATCTGATGGCATATGTGGATTCATTTTAATATAAAAATTAAGGTAATTTCATAGAAGACGGGCACTTGGTTGAATATAGTACGTATTACCAACTTTTTTATTTCAGAGTTAAATGTTAGTGATCTTGATAATTCTAAGGGAAATTGCTTTTATTTTTAACATTGTAGTATGTGATCTAATCTATTTATGTAATATTCACATGCCCTAGTTTATAATTGGCTAGAATGGGCAAATACCCAGAGCAAGAGAAAGTATTTTAAGGTAGGATATTGAAATAATTGTTAAATACATGCTCAATAAAAATGAATATTTATAAATAATGTAATAAAAACAGCCTTTTGTTTGGTGAATTGGTACAATTATTGTTTCACATTTTGTTTGGTGAATTGGCACAATTATTGTTTCACATTTTGTTTGGTAATAGAATGAAGTTAAAGAAAGAGGTTAGAGTGCCAACATTTGCTCTGTCCAGTTTTCCAGTGACCTAAACCCAGGGCCTAAATATTCATAATAGGTGTCATCCTCTTGTATTATTTTTATTTCAGTAAACGGTTGGTTGCACTGTGTGATTGGTTCATCGTCCATTATGAATTTTGATCATATTATCATAAGCTGATTAATGTACACTGTAAGGTCCTGTGTTCAGAAATGGAGAATTCAGGGAAAAAAAGTAAGAATTTTATTCCAGTAGAAATTGATTTACTGCTCTCTTTAGTTAGTACAAAGAAAGATATATTAGAATGTAAGAAAACCGATAGTATATCTTTAAAAGACAGAAAAAGCTTGGCAAGAGCTAGCAGAAAGTTTCAATGAAATTAGTGGAACTGTAGTACGGTAAGAGATTGGAAGATATTAAAGGGGAAGTATGAAAACCTCAAAAACACCTGTAAAAGGAGATTTTCCGAAGATAAAAAATACACATAGGTGCAGGTGGAGACCCAAATCAACCGAACTTAATAATAACTTATATTAAAATAAAAGAGATTATTGGCACAATACAACTTGAGGGGCTACCATCTGTATGTGACTCAGATTGTACTGGCCAGTCATCACTACTCGCATCTGTGGAGCACCCATCTGCAAACATTGGAAAAGCACAATTTCCTCCTCAAATCCAATCAATTCAAAATTCCAGTGTAATTCCCTTTTCATCTGTGAATCTATACACGTATGTAGCTTCAGAATCCCAAGCATTTGTCGCAGATGACGATTCAAATCCCACTGATCAGGTAACTGAAGATATACCAATATAATAGTATCTCAGGATAATATACAAATTAATGAAGTAGAAGCCATTCCATGTAGCAGTCAATTCAGTATTAGGGACCTAAGGAAACCTACTTCCACTCCACTCCTAGTAAAGAAGAAAAGACCATCACAAGACAGTTCATTGGCAGGAAAGAAACTTATGGCATTATGGCAAGAAAAACAAGTTCTGCAGTTACAAAAACAAGCAATAGAGGATCAAATTCAATTCCAAAGGATGGAACATGAATTTAAAGTACCGGTAACATATATTATGAAAGAAGAACATACAGTGAAAATGAAACTCACAGAACTTTATATAAAAAAATAAAGAGTTTGATCTTGAGATGAAAAGAAGAATTCTTGAACTTGATGTTAGGAATAGGGAATTGGACCTTAAAACAAACAGCTAACCGAAATCACAAGATTTTGATGTAATTATGGTGTTTGATTTGTTCAAGTCTATATGTCCTTTTTTATTTAAATTAAAAAATTTAATCTAACGTATTAAATCACTTTAGGTACCGGTAACTTATATATTTAAAGACAGTATTGATAACTTTAGTTTTGTAGTGATTTTTACTGGTCCTAATATGTTATGATGTCATTTTGATATTTTCATAAAGTCATTCGGTTTATATCATTCACTGTATTAATAATACCTTAATCAACATATCACATCAGGTTATCATGCTACTTAAAACAGAAGATATTTAAATTTATGTAGCTTCCTAAGTAATTGAATAACAAGTTAATCACTGGTAGTTTAACTTAATTCCAATTGAAAAACAAAATTTATTGCATGTTATCACCTATCACATAATATATATGGCTTATTTATAATATAGTAATAATACATAAGAAAAAAACAGTAGGCCTAAGCCTAATTATAACATGACATCAAAATGTTCATAAATCAATTGTTAGTTTCATTTCTAATTATTTTAATAGACATGAACATAATACTGTATGAAATATACAGTATATTCCCTCCAGCTAATTTCTTATATGTTAGAAAATAAACACGCTGCATATTTCAAGTAATTAGTTACGTTCTGTCATTGAAATCCGACATTGATATAATTTTGATACAAATGCAGATATATATCAACTTGTAACATCACTGCGTAATTAAAATAAAGTGGGATTTTTACATAAGTTGTGACTACACTATAATGTGTTAAAATGTTTGTGTATCAGTAGTAATATTTTATACAACACAGTTAAAGTTAAGTCAGGTCATCATTAGATTCTATATTATGGAGGTTGTGTTGCATCTGAAGCTACACCACACAAGATAAAAAGTCAGGTTAAAAAAGTAATTTTAGGCTTAATAATTATGGTGTAAGTTACTGGTACTGCTTAATTTTCAGTGAAGTAAAGTTATAGTATATACTTTTGAAAAATATTCAAGTTTAACATGAATAATAAACAATGTTACATGTACTACAGTGAATGAAACTTACTTTATGTTAATTTCATCCCTTTGTTTCACTGATTCACAAACAAATTTTAGTCATGAACGTACTGATGGAAAAGGTGCTGGTAATGCTTAATTTCCAGTGAAGTAAAGTTATAATATACTTTTGAAAATATGCAAGTTTAACATGAATAATAAATAATGTTACATGTACTGCAGTGAATGAAACTTATTTTATGTTAATTTAATCTCTTCCTTCACTGGTTCACCAAAAAATCATGGAAGTACTGATGGATAAGGTGGTTTCACCTGACATTATTTTCTGCTACATTTCAGTGGTTGTTAGCTGCTTGAGGGAAGTTATGCACAGCATTAATGGCATCCAACTGGTCATCAGTAACAGGAGGTATATTTTCATTCTCATTGCAAGCTATATTGTGTAAAATAGCTGTTGCCGCAATTACACTTTGAATTCTGTCGAATTTTAGTCTGATTCCAGTAGCTAAAAAAGGAAA